>NC_083588.1:13704611-13859611 GCF_027579695.1 Neoarius graeffei
CTTTTCATGGAAAACACAAAATTGTCTGGGTGACCCCAAACTTTTGAACGGTAGTGTGTATACATGTTATTTCACCTCCCTCACTGCCATCACCAGGAACTACCTGCAGGCCAGGACAATGATAGCATTTTAACATAGCCTATGGAAATCCAAAGTTTACACATTATCATCACGCACAGAAATTGCAAAACTGTAAAACTAGTTTTAAAACCGCTAAGTTCCAACTGTTAAACATAGCGAGAGGCTGGGCTACGTGTGTGTGTGTGTGTGTGTGTGTGTGTGTGTAAAGTGTAAACCAGTGCATACTGACTTTCTAACTATGCCTGTGTGTTGCGTGAGCGGCAGTCAGTCAACAACTCTTCGCAAAGTTTCCTTATGAAACAATATGCTTGCTGAAATTATGGCAGGGAACGCCAGATTAAACATTAAAACTGCCTTCTGAGCACTGTATCTACAGGCTACCACCGAAAGAAGGAGGCTACCAGAAAGGCATCTCTACTCCGTACGATTTTACTTTCACTACGACATTACTTTGAACAGACTATCAAAAAATTGCAAGGTGATATGATAAAGTAAGGCACAGTTTACTTACAGTCGTTGTTTTTTCAAAAAACGATGCAATCGTTTTCTGCCTTTTGGCACCCTTCATCATGCCGTGTTGGGGTCCTGAACTAGGAGGCGCTGTCCCCGATATGCCTGTCAAACTTGTTGTGGGTAACCATAGCAACCAAGCTCGAGCTCGCAACCTGTGCAGTCTGCGCAGTTGCAGCTACGTCTGTACTGCTGTGCACCTCAATAAACCGAATGGTAATTAGTCTTTTGATTTTTCCGTGAGGTTTGCCTTATGCAAAGAAAGACAGCATAGACGTTTTTTCCTCCCTATAAGTGGGGGGAACCGAACAAGGTGAATTTAAATCTGGGTGGGACGAATTTCCCCCGTCCCCCCCTCTATCTGCGCCCGTGTCCCAGGGAAGTGATCAGAAGCCGGCAAGAGCCTCTGAAAGTTGGATTTCCCGACCCTGCTAGTACTCTCTTCATAGGGAGGAAATCCTGCAGCATGCGGTCTTTCTGCACCAGTGGTGCAGCTGCACCCCGCGTCTCGGCTCGGCGGAGCCTGGAACCTGACACGGAAGGTCTTAAATAAAACGAAATTATTTTTAAATGTTAGTTTGTCTACCCGTGCTCTCATTAAAATGATAGTTTAGCAGATATTCGAGCAGTGATGTTCCTAAGCTTCCTAAGCTTGCTGGGGAAGAATACAATAAATCGACATTTGTTTCATTTTAAAAACAAGAAAACAACTAGCCTAAATGAGCGCTATTGTACAGGCAGGGAAACGACACAAACAACCCAATGCATCTCTTTTTTTTTAATAGCAAAAATGACGTGTCTTCTGCAGAGAAGGGAAACATTAATACATCTCACTGTGCTAGTGGTTAGAAAAGTCAGAGCGCGGTCAGGAGCGCGATGGGGGGAACAGCCTTGCGCAGTGGTTACAGTGTATACATGAGTAGCCTATGCACTGAACATCAAGACTGCCGCAACGTCGGCTCAGATTGAAAGTGACGGCAGTGAAGACTACGTATACTGTATGTAAGAAAACTCTGCCACAACTTGCCAATAATTTCAATTGTGTGTTTCATTATGTTTTATTATTGTTATTATTAGGCTATTATTGGTAATGGTAACGGTAAACATCCGTCAAAATGACCGACGGCCTTCAGATTTTTCCGTCATAGCTAAAAAAAATCCGTCAATGACGGACAATTGTCGGTTAACGCGACCTATGGATAGTGATGAGATCCAACACTATTGTTTGCCTGAGTTTGATGTGAGTGAAATCAGACAGCATGAACAATGCTCGAATGTGATCTGCTGTGTTCATCTGTGTGATTGGATCTAAAATGTACTGAAGTGGGATTACAGCACTGTCACTATTCTGGGAAAGCCACAGTCGATGTAGGTCACTGAACACAAACACACATTTCTGTGCTTAAACATTTGTAAAAGACAATGAGTGCATGATGCACGATAGTAATTGACTACACAACATTTTAGGGTAAACAGTCGAGGTGGATCAATGAAAGAATGAATAACAGGCTTTCACAGCAAGGACACGTTTTTTGGTGCCTTTAAATTGTTAAATTTATACTTTTGATTCAGTTTTTTTTTTTATTTTTTAATTATTAAGCTTCACATGGCACAAACTTCATGGAGCATAAATCAGAGACGAAGTTTGACATTAAAAAAAAAAAAACAATCAGCACTGATTTAGAAAAAAATACTGAAAAATAGAACATTGGCATTGATTATTGACTTTCTGTCTCTGTTTTGGTGTAGAAGGGGAGGGTTTGGTGGGGGGGCAAGAAATATATGATTTGCATAGAAGCAAGGCATCTCAGAATGGGGGCGTGGCCTGATGTGGCAGGAAACAAGAACAAGGGAGAGCCCATGGAATCCATGCAGTTTAATGGGCCTCCTCATCCCCAAAGAAGAATCTCCCTCGATAATTTAACATCTGATGAGAAAATAGATGAGATGCCTCACTAAATTGGACACTTTCAGGATGGATGAGTGTCTTGACCTTGCGTATACTTGGTGAAAGATTCCCTTAATTTTATCCTAATTGCCCTTTACTTCTATATCCAACGTTAGCTTGTAATGGATTTGCCAATATTACAAAGTCAAGTAACCTCTAAGGGAGATGGAAAATATTGATATTTATCAAGTTATTTGTGGTGGGTTTTTTTTTTTTGTGCCAGTGTAAGTGAATGGGTTACTATGGTGACCGTAATTTGTTTTCTCCCCATAGGTGGGCATTCTACTGCTTGCTGACTGAATTTGCGAGTTTATCTGAATTATGTATCTTCAGATAAAGAAAAAGCAGTGTTTCTTCCTAAATTGAAGACTGGCATCTAAATCAGTGACTGAAGTATAATAGCATGTGTATATAATTTTAAATATATATGCAAATGAAAGATGATTATCCTTAATCTACTCAAAGCCTATGATGGAATTAGATGAGGCAAGACACTATAGGACACATAAACATCATCACAAATGCTTGATCATCAGCAATCCGCTGTGGCCATATCTCAATCTCAGACACGATGTGCTTTCCGCGATACAGGCCACATTTAAACACTGTTTGTGTTACAGTTCCCTCTTTTTGGGGATTGGTGAACTCTGCATGGAAACTTTGCTCCGTTGGGAAAAGACAGTCACCGGTGAACATCGAGACCCGCCGTTTGACTTTTGACCCCTTCCTTACCCCTCTGCGCATCACAGGTGAAAGAAAGGTAAGGGCTGTCCATTGAAATGTGTGTAATCCTGTCAGAGTAAGACCACCAAACATGTGTCTGCCTTGGTAAGTTACTCATGCCTCCTTTCCACCAACTTGAACTAGATGCTAGAAAGCCACCGTCGAGTCACGTCATTTGGCCCTTTTCCACTACCCTTTTTCAGCTCGCTTCAGCTCACTTCAGCCCGACACGGCTCGCGTTTCGACTATCTAAGAACAGCACGACTCAGCTCGCTTCAGCCCTGCTCAGCCCCCAAAACTCGCACGGTTTTGGAGTAGGGCTGAAGCGAGCCAAACCGAGCTGAATGAGGCTAGGGGCGTGAGCAGACACTCCCCTGTGCACTGATTGGTGAGGAGGAGTGTCCTCACATGCCCACACACGCCCTGCGAACACGCTGGGATCTGTAAACACCGTAAACCCGGAAGAAGGAGAATTGCGAATTACGAGAATTATGAAGCCTTATGCGCCTTGCCTCATCTATACGCTCTTGCCAGTATCTGTTCGCGTTGTCGGTGACAACAAGCCACAGCACCAAGACCAGCAACACTAACGACTCCATGTCCTCCATGTTTATTGTTTACTATCCGGGTCGTGAGACTACCGCTTAAAAGATCACTGATGTCACTGTTTGCGCCGCCTAACGACATCACCTGACGTCCACCCACTTTCGCTAACTCCACCCAATGTGTCCACCCACTTCCAGCCAGCACGGTTCAGCGCGGTTGTAGTCGAAATGCAACTCCAACAGCCCCACTCAGCTCGACTCAGCCCGACTCAGCACGGCACGGCTCAGCCCGACTCAGCCGCGTTTGTAGTGGAAAAGCGGCAATTGTGTCACTATATACTCTGGATATGTCTCCACTTTCTCAGCAATGCTAGCACCAAGCACAACGCCAACAATAACGGACTATTGGATTAGTCAGAGTCGACGCTGCATGAGCTCTTTTTTTTAAAATGGTGGTCACAAAGTTTTTGTTGGTCAGAATAATCCTGCCCCCAGCCCCTAACATGAACGGTTATTGGTGCTAAACCAGCAAAGCATTGGTAGCTATTTCAAGCCAGTTTTCTGGCCGAGAGCCGGTTCATTGCGTATCGAAACATGAAGAACTGGTTCAAGATTAGGCACCGGCTCTGACCCGGCCCTCGAACTGCTTTGATGGGAAAAGGGTATCACTCGCTCATGCTTAGCAAGCTGACAATTATCCACAAAGGAGTGCTATTAAGCAGTGGTTAAAAATTATCATAATAATTACAGATTTAACATTTCAGCATAGAATAGGAATGCAGTTAATCTCAGTCCCATGTGATGAGACGAATTTCCAAAGTATTAGTTATTTGTATTTACAAATTTGTTGATTTCTACTTGAAATAAAGCTGTCGGCATTGAGAACTTTGCTACAGGCAGACGTATATAGTGACGTCTGGACATATCCAGACGTATATAGTGACACAACGAATGGAAGACTTTGATCAATATCGACCTGCGGCTTGAGACAGGTTGATGTTATGATGATGGGCAATAAAGGAGCTGCGTGCAGTTTCATACTGAACATGAGATCACTCTTTGATGCTTTTATTTATCTTCTCAGCTTTCACTTTCTAATTAGACTCCACCACCACTTCCAGTCATACATTACTTTTATTTATTTATTTATTTTTCACCAAGAGCTGAAGAGAAGAGGTATGATCACTGGAGCAAAACCAATAGCAACTATACATTTTTATATCTAATTTTTGCATCTGTATAAGACACACACACTCACCAGCCACTTTATAATGCATATTACATTTATGCAGTTCTCTAATCAGCCAATCCCTTGACAGCAGCACAATGCATAAAATCATGCAGATACAAATCAAGAGCTTCAGATAATATTCACTTTAAATCTCCAAATGGGAAAAATTGTGGTCTCAAAGTGCGACTTTCTTTCACTGTGGCATGGGTGTTGGTTTGAGCTAGATGGACTGGTTTGAGTATTTCAGAAACGGCTGATCTCCTGGGGTTTTCACACACAACAGTCTCTAGAGTTTACACAGAATGGTGCGAGAAACAAAAAACACTGAGTGAGTGATAGTTCTGTCGGTGGAAACAAACGCCTTGTTGATAAGAGAGGTCAGAGGAAAACGGCCAGACTGATTCGAGCTGCCAGGAAGGATGTAGCAAGTCATCGCAACACTTTACAGCTGTGGTGAGCAGAAAAGCATCTCAGCATGCACCAGCAGAAGACCACATTAGGTTCCAGTCCTGCCAGCCGAGAACAGGAATCTTAGAATTGAGAACAATTTCCTCTTAAAGTGCAAGTGGTAATGATAACAGAATAAGTTTATACTTTCTTATCGATGTGATCAGTGAAACGTAAGGGCAGCCTTTGATTTTTGGAACTGTCCCATGAAACGCATGACGATTGATGATCTTGCATTTCACTATTAAAATAAATGATTTCATTACGATCTGAGTGGACTTCATGATGAGCTGCATTCCTGATGAGGCTACGTTTTATCTTATTTTTTTAAGTGAGCTTATACATTTCTTACGCATCTCTCTGAGTGGCAGTTATGTGATTAACTGCTTGTCTTTTGAAGCAACCGGCCCATTTAGTATTTAATATCCTAAGCAAAAAATACACTCATTAACATACATTAATCTGCAATTAATGTTAGTCAAGTCATTATCCCATTGTTCAGTGCTTGATCGTTGTCGCGTGGGATCATATAAATCTGTTTTTTATTACGGCAAAGGCAGCCATAGAGCCCACATGGTCATACATATTCATAAGCCAAGCGCAAATAAGCATACCTACATACACCCTCCAGCCACACACACGCACACAAGCAACTTTTTTCTGATATCTCAGCACACAGCCACTAAAATACTCTTTTTGCTTTGTCTTGTTAATTGCTGTATTTAGTACATTCCCATGTCCTCACATTCCCAGCCAGTAGCTTTCTAGTTATGTTTTACTATTAGAGCTAATGCTCTTCAGAATTTGCGTCACAAACTATGATTATTTTTTTCTTGTTAGTATTCATAGTAGGAGTAAATAAAGTTTACTAAACTTCACATAAGGCACAGCCAGCCCTGGAGGTTAACGGCTTCTTCTGAGACGTATGAAACCAGCCAGCTGTGTCTTTTTTTTTTTAATGCTGCTCATGCTGCATTACAAGGCAGTGTATCACACTCAGAGGGAAAGTGCGATCTGCACTCTTCCACAATTAACGAGTGTGACTGTGATTGACAGGATAGAGACTTTGCCATCTCTCCCACCCAGAGAGCAGGGCCAATTTTGCTTCTTTGGGCTCAGATTGTTGCAGCATTGTCGAGATTCAAACAGCTTTAAAACCCTGTTCTGCTGATGATCAAGTAAACGCTTTTCTGTTGTGCCTCTTGGAAGCCCGTTTGTGTATTATAATCTCTCAGAGAAATATGATGGACAGATCTTGGTCGATTTGAGGTCTGTGCACCATTTTATTTGATGTACGCATATTTAATTCACCTAACAACAGATTTTGGAGTCCAATACTGGCCTGCCTTTAAAATGGAAGAAATTGTACCTCTTGTTTTTTTCGAAGCTTCATCCTACCCACCTGCTAAAACACAACTAAGGGTGTGTTGAATATCACAGAACAGCGTGAGGAACAGTTATCAGCACCAGTCTGTGTAAATAAGTTGTGTCTGGATAAATTTGTGTGTGAGGGAGGAAATAAAAAGCATATTTATCTTCAGCACAAAAGTTATGACACCATTTTATCAGCATTGCTGTAGTCTATCCCAGCATGGCTGTCGGTGTTATTTGCCTGTGCTGTCAAGTGAAATCACAATCACTGTCAGTTCAGTGCTGAATTAACTCGCAACTCATTATATCAGCACTGCAGTGGGTTCTGTTCCCTCTGTAGCTTTATTCAATTTCATCCGATGTGACGGTAATTACCACTGAGAGAATATTATGCAAAGTGAATTTACTGAATTTATTGCTTCCTCTTGCGTGAAGGTTTAGCCTGGGGGTTCACCAGATTTCTGATGGTTCGGGGGGAGATAACAGAAACAAAAACAAATTGATCTGTTGCATATGAGTCTCCGTTCCAATTAATTGAAGTAAAAAGTAATTCATCTTCAAGGTGCAACTTATGGGAGATGTTAAAGGGTGACCACTGTGGCCACCCCAGGTATAAGTTGATAAGTTTGACAAGTTCAGTTCACTGTAACCTCAGTCTTGCTCATTAACTTGATGGTGGCAGGAACCCCAGAATGGTGCTGGTTGGAAAGGTGTGAAGCCGGTGAATGGATGCATCAAGAAATACTGTGCATATTCTGCCTGCTCCAATCCTGCTGGTTGTGAAAGTAGTATACTTTGAGGAACCTCTCAATCTCCTGCTTGATCATTTCCATTTGCCCATTTAACTGGAGGTCGTAGCTTGAGGACAGACTGAAATTTGTGCTAAGCCTCTCGCAAAATGCTTACCAGGCACAAGGTGATTTGAACACCACAGTCAGAAACGATGTCCTTGAGGAGACATGATTTAAACATATCTTTTAAATAATACCTTGGCTGTGCGTGACTTGGCTAGCGGAATGAGACACCAAGCTGAGGAGAAATGAGCTGTAATCGTGAGAACAGTAGCGAGACTCTCCACTCCATTCTCATCTTGGATGACTTTGAAGTTTTGTGAGATTCTAATTTCTCCAGCTGGATACATACAGGTTATTCTTTCAGTCTGTTTTTAGTACCTGGGTAACATGCTCAATGATAAAAGGCTGAAAAACATGGAATGTTCACCAGACTACAAGGCATAACCAGATATTCATAGTGGCCCATGTTTGTGAAAATCTTCCACTCATTGATACATATCACGTTCTAGGAACTCCATAGGTCGAGCTTGTTAAATCTTAGCCCCTCTTATCAGTTCAATGGAAGATGGGGGGCCAATGGCAGTGGATTCCAGTATTTGACAGTGAGAGCACTGAGGTCTTGGAAATCAATACAGGGTTTGAGTCCTCTGCCCTTTTTCATGATAAAAAAAAGAATTCTGCAGTGGTAGGAGATGTGGATGGATGAACGTAGCCTTGGGCCAGGGCTTCAGAGATGTATTCTTCCATGGCCTTGGTTTCTGTCAGGGATAGGAGATAGGTTTGACTTCTAGGGGGAATTATGATTGCTAGGAGGTCTATTGCACATTCCCAAAGTTGATATGGTGGTAATTTTGATGCTTGTGACTTGCTAAATCCCTCTGCAAGGTCTTTGTAGGGTTCTGGGATGGACTTCCTACATGGGTAGAGAGACCCAGCAGAGACAAACAATGATTAAAACAGGAGGCTTCACTCCAAGTGATGAGTTCAGCTTGTTGTTATGAATGGATAACCAGGAAGACCCGAGTATAATGGGGTGTTTAGGTCACCTTATTGTGAAGGAGAGTGTTTCACCATGAAGTATGCCAAAAGATTTCTGTCGTGAACGAGTGTTGAAGCTGGCACTGGGCCAAAGCTTGCCCAACAGTTGACCTTGATAGAAAACAGCTGATTCATGTTCATAAATCCACTTTGTCAAGTGAAGCATTATGTAACAAAGAGCTCTCTGGGACAGAAAAGGATCCATATACAAGATGTTTCAGAAGTGCAGGCTTTGGAAATCCAGTCCTGAGTTGTTATCAAAGTCAGAGAGACTAGAGGGATGACAAATCCAAAAATCAGGATCCAGGAGAAGTCAAAATTTCAAAGCAAAGCTAAAAAAAAAAAACAGGGATCAGAAAAAAAACAGCAAACCAGAAGGGCTAGGCAAAAGGCAAAAAAAGGCACAGAGATATGGGGGAAAAAAGGGGTTGCACACGAGGGCGGTACGGTGGTGTAGTGGTTAGCACTGTCGCCTCACAGCAAGAAGGTCCTGGGTTTGAACCCAGTGGCCGACGAGGGCCTTTCTGTATGGAGTTTGCATGTGTGGAGTTTGCAGGTCCTCCGGTTTCCCCCACAAGCCAAAGACATGCAGGTTAGGCTCATCGGTGGCTCTAAATTGACCGCTGGCGTGAATGGTTGTTTGTCTCTGTGTTTGCCCTGCAATGACCTGGCAACTTGTCCAGGGTGTACCCTGCCTCTCGCCCATAGTCAGCTGGGATTGGCTCCAGCTTGCTCGCGACCCTGCACAGGCTAAGCAGCTACAGATAATGGATGGATGGATGGGTTGTCCACTAATTTATGACAAATGAAAGTCCATGTGCTTTTTATAGTGGATACACAGAAAATGTGTGATAACAAAAAAAGAATTCAAAATCCAAGTTATTCGCCCTCTGCCAGTCGCCATCATACACCTGTCATCAATGAAGTGATTCTGATTCGGCTTTTCTTGATATCCGAACAGCACAGCTTATTATCCAAGGAACACCATTCCCATGGTAAAGCATGGTGGTGGTAGCATTTATCTTTGATTCATTTTTCATGTTACAAAAACAAAAGCAATTAACTTTTTTTTTTTTTTTAAATATCCACTGTTTTTATCGACAGTACCAGTCAATAGTTTGGACACACCTTCAAACTCGATGATTTAAAAAAAAAAATTTAATTAATTATGAGACACTATATACCTTAAAGTAATGATGGATGCCGTTTCTCTTGACTTAGTTGAGCAGATCTTGACATAATACGGATAATAGGCAGAAAATAAATATAAAAAATATAAAAAGTTAACGAGTATCATAAGGAGATGTAGGAAGGATTATTATGGCAAATTAATAGATAATAGCAAAAATAATATTAAAGGAATCTGGAATATATGAAATAGTATTATTAAAGATGGCTCTGGAAAAATACATTACCCTAAATACTTTAATGACAAAGATATCAAAAATTATAACATGGATGTAGTTAGTGATAGTTTTAATAATTTTTTTTGTTAATGTTGGACCAAGATTAGCTCGAAATATCTCTGATCCGGTAACAAATAATGATTGTATTGATAATATTATAAAGAGGAATTCTTGTTCTATGTTTCTTACACCAGTAGATGAGAGGGAAATTATTGATGTAGTTAGTAAATGTAGGAATAACATGTCCACAGATTGTAATGATATTGATATGAATCTAGTGAAAACGATTATTGGGGGGATTTCTAAACCATTAACACACATCTGTAACTTGTCATTTCAAACCGGTACATTTCTAAGCAATATGAAAATAGCAAAAGTAATTCCATTGTATAAATCTGGGGACAAACGCAACTTCACAAATTACAGACCTGTTTCTTTACTTCCTCAATTCTCCAAAATTCTTGAAAAACTATTCAATAACCGATTAGATAAATTCATTGAAAAATACAAACTACTCAGTGATAGTCAATATGGATTTAGAGCAAATAGATCAACAGAGCTGGCACTAATGGAATCAATTGAAGAAATCAGTAACTCTAGAGATGATAAAAAATATGTCGCTGGGATATTTATTGGTCTCCAAAAAGCTTTTGATACTATTAATCATGATATATTAATTAATAAGATGGAACAATATGGGATCAGGGGAGTTGTATTAAATTGGATAAGAAGTTATTTGAGCAACAGGACACAATTTGTGAAGTTGGGTGACTCTGTCTCATCTTGTTTGAACATTGCTTGTGGTGTCCCCCAGGGGTCAGTTTTGGGTCCTAAACTGTTCATTCTTTGTATAAATGATGTGTGCAATGTATCTAAGATATTTAAGATGGTATTATTTGCAGATGAGACAAATGTGTTTTGTTCTGGAACAAATTTACATGAGTTAGAAAACATAATCTCTTCAGAATTGTGCAGGTTAAAAAGTTGGTTTGATCGAAATAAATTATCATTAAATCTGTCTAAAACAAAAATCATGTTATTTAATAATTAAAATAAATAAGGCAATAAATGTACAGGTAGATGGTGTTGACATTGAAAGAGTTTCTAATAATAAATTTCTTGGGGTAATAATAGATGATAGAATTAATTGGAAATCACATATAAAATACATAATAATGAAACTATCAAGAAGCATATCTGTTTTGAGTAAAGCTAAGCACGTCCTGGACTATAATTCACTCCGCATCCTTTACTGTTCCCTGGTTTTACCGTACTTAAATTACTGCTCAGTGGTGTGGGATACGTATAAATGTTCATTTCATGCAATAACTATACTTCAAAAAAGAGCTATAAGAATAAGTCATAGTGCTGGTTACCGAGATCATACTAATTCACTATTCTTAAATTCAAAATGTTTAAAATTCAGGGATATTATAGAATATAAAACTGCCTTAATAATGTACAAAGTAAGGAATTATAAAGTACCAAGGAATATCCAAACAATGTTCTCGGATAGAGAGGGGGCTATAATTTGAGGGGAAATTTAAAACTCGCAGTGCTAGGACAACGTTAAAAATGTTCAGTATCTCTATTTGTGGAGTAAAGCTATGGAACACTTTTTGAATGTGGAGCTCATGAAATGTACAACTATAAACCAGTTAAAAAAAAAGGTATAAGGAACAGATCTTTGTGAGGTATAGGGAGGAGGAATTACAGTAGCATTCTATTAATAATATACAACCCCGATTCCAAAAAAGTTGGGACAAAGTACAAATTGTAAATAAAAATGGAATGCAATGATGTGGAAGTTTCAAAATTCCATATTTTATTCAGAATAGAACATAGATGACATATCAAATGTTTAAACTGAGAAAATGTATCATTTAAAGAGAAAAATTAGGTGATTTTAAATTTCATGACAACAACACATCTCAAAAAAGTTGGGGCAAGGCCATGTTTACCACTGTGAGACATCCCCTTTTCTCTTTACAACAGTTTGTAAACGTCTGGGGACTGAGGAGACAAGTTGCTCAAGTTTAGGGATAGGAATGTTAACCCATTCTTGTCTAATGTAGGATTCTAGTTGCTCAACTGTCTTAGGTCTTTTTTGTCGTATCTTCCGTTTTATGATGCGCCAAATGTTTTCTATGGGTGAAAGATCTGGACTGCAGTCTGGCCAGTTCAGTACCCGGACCCTTCTTCTACGCAGCCATGATGCTGTAATTGATGCAGTATGTGGTTTGGCATTGTCATGTTGGAAAATGCAAGGTCTTCCCTGAAAGAGACGTCGTCTGGGCGGGAGCATATGTTGCTCTAGAACCTGGATATACCTTTCAGCATTGATGGTGTCTTTCCAGATGTGTAAGCTGCCCATGCCACATGTACTAATGCAACCCCATACCATCAGAAATGCAGGCTTCTGAACTGAGCGCTGATAACAACTTGGGTCGTCCTTCTCCTCTTTAGTCCGAATGACGCGGCGTCCCTGATTTCCATAAAGAACTTCAAATTTTGATTTGTCTGACCACAGAACAGTTTTCCACTTTGCCACAGTCCATTTTAAATGAGCCTTGGCCCAGAGAAGACGTCTGCGCTTCTGGATCATGTTTAGATATGGCTTCATCTTTGAACTATAGAATTTTAGCTGGCAACGGCGGATGGCACGGTGAATCGTGTTCACAGATAATGTTCTCTGGAAATATTCCTGAGCCCATTTTGTGATTTCCAATACAGAAGCATGCCTGTATGTGATGCAGTGCCATCTAAGGGCCCGAAGATCACGGGCACCCAGTATGGTTTTCCGGCCTTGACCCTTATGCACAGAGATTCTTCCAGATTCTCTGAATCTTTTGATGATATTATGCACTGTAGATGATGATAGGTTCAAACTCTTTGCAATTTTACACTGTCGAACTCCTTTCTGATATTGCTCCACTATTTGTCGGCGCAGAATTAGGGGGATTGGTGATCCTCTCCCCATCTTTACTTCTGAGAGCCGCTGCCACTCCAAGATGCTCTTTTTATACCCAGTCATGTTAATGACCTATTGCCAATTGACCTAATGAGTTGCAATTTGGTCCTCCAGCTGTTCCTTTTTTGTACCTTTAACTTTTCCAGCCTCTTGCCCCTGTCCCAACTTTTTTGAGATGTGTTGCTGTCATGAAATTTCAAATGAGCCAATATTTGGCATGAAATTTCAAAATGTCTCACTTTCGACATTTGA
Source organism: Neoarius graeffei (assembly GCF_027579695.1). NCBI lineage: Eukaryota > Metazoa > Chordata > Actinopteri > Siluriformes > Ariidae > Neoarius > Neoarius graeffei. The sequence continues at coordinate 13,717,929 of NC_083588.1, forward strand.
TATGTTGTCTATGTTCTATTGTGAATACAATATCAGTTTTTGAGATTTGTAAATTATTGCATTCCGTTTTTATTTACAATTTGTACTTTGTCCCAACTTTTTTGGAATTAGGGTTGTAAGTGTATATATGTGTGTATGGGTATGTACGGATATATATTTATATCGTGTGTGTGTGTGTGTGTGTGTGTGTATATATATATATATATATATATATATATATATATATATATATATATATTTGCCAAAAGTATTTGCTCACCCATCCAAATTATCGGAATCAGGTGTTCCAATCACTTCCATGGCCACAGGTGTATAAAATCAAGCACCTAGGCATGCAGACTGTTTTTACAGTTTGGAGCTGGCCCCTTCCTCTTCCAACATGACTGTGCACCAGTGCACAAAGCAAGGTCCATAAAGACATGGATGACAGAGTCTGGTGTGGATGAACTTTACTGGTCTGCACAGAGTCTTGACCTCAACCTGATAGAACACCTTTGGGATGAATTAGAGCGGAGACTGAGAGCCAGGCCTTCTCGTCCAACATCAGTGTGTGACCTCACAAATGCGCTTCTGGAAGAATGGTCAAAAATTCCCATAAACACACTCCTAAACCTTGTGGACAGCCTTCCCAGAAGAGTTGAAGCTGTTCTAGCTGCAAAGGGTGGACCGACGTCATATTGAACCCTATGGATTAGGAATGGGCTGTCACTTAAGCTCATATGTGAGTCAAGGCAGGTGAGCAAATACTTTTGGCAAAATAAATAAATAAATAAATAAATATAATTAGTGTCTGTGTACGTATGGATATGTGTATAGTTATATCTATGTGTATATGTATGTACTGTACCGGTATATATGTATTGTATGTGTGTATATATGTACAGTGCTCAGCGTAAATGAGTACACCCCCTTTGAAAAGTAACATTTTAAACAATATCTCAATGAACACAATTTCCAAAATGTTGACAAGGCAAAGTTTAATATAACATCTGTTTAACTTATAACATGAAAGTAAGGTTAGTAATTTAACTTAGATTACACATTTTTCAGTTTTACTCAAATTAGGGTGGTGCAAAAATGAGTACACCCCACAACAAAAACTACTACATCTAGTACGTTGTATGGCTTCCATGATTTTTAATGACAGCACCAAGTCTTCTAGGCATGGAATGAACAAGTTGGCGACATTTTGCAACATCAGTCTTTTTCCATTCTTCAACAATGACCTCTTTTAGTGACTGGATGGAGAGTGATGCTCAACTTGTCTCTTCAGAATTCTCCAAAGAAAATAATTTCTTTACACCACAAAAGTGAAGGCTACAAGAAGATCAGCAAAAGCTTTACTTATCAGTCAGAATACTGTAGCAAAAGTGGTCCAAAAATTTAAGAAAGATGGAACTGCAACCATCTTGCACAGGCGTCCAGGTCGTCCACGGAAGTTAACACCTCAACAGGAGCATCTTCTGATGAGAGGGGTTGAAGAAAATCGGCATGCAAGTTCACTGCAGTTATCTAAAGAAGTAGAAAGCCAAACTGGGGTGACTATTTCCCGTGACACAATACGGCGTACGCTGCAGAGGAATGGCATGCGTGGATGCCGTCCACGAAAGAAGCCTCTCCTAAAGCCCAGGCACAAAAAAAACCCGCCTAGAGTTTGCCAAGGCCCATGCTGACAAAGATGAAGACTACTTGGACTCTATACTCTATATTTTGGGCGGCACGGTGTTGTAGTGGTTAGCACAGTCGCCTCACAGCAAGAAGGTTCTGGGTTCGAACCCAGCAGCCGGCAGGGGCCTTTCTGTGCGGAGTTTGCATGTTCTCCCCATGTCTGCGTGGGTTTCCTCCGGGTGCTCTGGTTTCCCCCACAGTCCAAAAACATGCGGTTAGGTTAATATGGGATGGCTTTGGGCTGAGGTGCCCTTGAGCAAGGCACCTTGCTCCCCGGGTGCTGTTAGCATGGCTGCCCACTGCTATGGGTTGTGTGTGTGCTCATTGCTCACTTGTGTGTGTGCGCATGTGTGTGTTCACTGCTTCAGATGGGTTAAATGCAGAGAGGAAATTTCACAAGTGTGTGATGAATAGAGTTGTGCTTTTCTTTCTTTCTTTCTTTTCTGGAGTGATGAGACCAAGATAAATGTTTTTGGAACTGATGGCTTCAAAACTGTATGGCATCGCAAAGGTGAGGAATACAAAGAAAAATGCCTGGTGCCTACAGTGAAACATGGTGGTGGCAGTGTCCTTATGTGGGGCTGCATGAGTGCTGCTGGTGTCGGGGAGCTGCATTTCATTGATGGCATCATGAATTCACAGATGTATTGCTCTATACTGAAAGAGAAGATGCTACCATCACTCTGTGCCCTTGGTCGTCATGCACTTCTCCAACATGACTAAACACACATCTAAGGCCACTGTTGGATTTCTGAAGAAGAACAGGGTGAAAGTGATTCAGTGGCCAAGTATGTCTCCTGACCTGAACCCAATCGAACACCTACGGGGAATTCTGAAGAGACAAGTTGAGCATCACTCTCCATCCAGCATCCAGTCACTAAAAGAGGTCATTGTTGAAGAATGGAAAAAGATTGATGTTGCAAAATGTCACCAACTTGTTCATTCCATGCCTAGAAGACTTGGTGCTGTCATTAAAAATCATGGAGGCCATACAAAGTACTAGATGTAGTAGGTTTTGTTGTGGGGTGTACTCATTTTGCACCACCCTAATTTGAGTAAAACTGAAAAATGTGTAATCTAAGTTATATTATTAACCTTACTTTCACGTTATAAGTTAAACAGAACTTGTATTAAACTTTGACTTGTCAACATTTTGGAAATTGTTTGTGTTTATTGAGATATTGTTTAAAATGTTACTTTTCAAAGGGGGTGCACTCATTTACGCTGAGCACTGTATAACATACTAAGTATCTGTATATATGATTGATTTGGTCTATATCAAGGGTTTTCAAAGTGTGGGAGAGTCAGCCCCCCCTCGGAGAGCAAATAAACAACAGCGCCCCCCTTACAATTTTTGTTGTTGCTATACTTAATGTTCCATTCGTATTTTTAAAAAATGGTTGTTGTACACATTATTTTTTTTCTTTTCCACATTTTAAACATCTGTGCTTTTTAAAACATCTTGTTTTACACATTTTAAACATCCCATAGCATCGTTAGCTAGCACCTCTTGGCAGACAACACACTGTGGCAGTGGAGCATCTTCAGATCCAGGCCATGAAAATCCAAACTTTAAATAATCGTGGTCATACTTCCTTCTTTTTCCAGTCCCCCAGGATTCCGCGGGCCTTTTTTGTGATTGTTGTGGGCTAAAATGTCTGATGTTGCGGGGGCTTTTCCAAAAAAAATTGCGATGAAAGTTGCGGTGTTTTTTAGGTTTTTGCTGCGATTACATTGCGGGAGGAAGTGAAAGTTGCGAGAAATTGTTGCGATTTTCTCTTTTTGTGATTAAAACTGAGTGATATGTTAAATATTAAGTTATTACTGAAAAACTATTGATTAAAAAAACAAAGAGAAATGGTCCTATAAACAACTTTACCAATATAAAAGATTACCAGGACTACAAAAATGCAGAAAAATAGGCTTTACTTATCCAAATGCACCTGTTGGTTCAAAAGTTAAAGTGCATAGAACCTCACAGCACAACATGAAGTTACCTTAAAATATAATATAAATGCCTCAGCTTTTATGTAAAAAAAAAACCTATTAATACTAGTACTGTGTGTAGGCAGTCTCTCCTGAAGACTAAATTAAACAATAATTATAAACTAATAAAATAAATGGCTCAGGCTTCATAGAAGAAAAAAACAATTTGAACAGAATCTCACAGTATGATGCTAAAGCTGCCTAAACAATGGAAAATAAAATACCATTTTGGCAAAAATGTTGGCATCCATTAATTTCTTGTATTAAGTAAAAAAAAATAAAGTGCACACAGTCCTTCACTGTAAACATAACACACCAGTGTTGCCAGATACTGCTGACGTTTTCCAGTCCAAAATATGTTCAAAACCCGCCAAAATGCACTTGAAATCGCTCAATCTGGCAACACGACGCGCATGCTGCTTCTCTTGAACACACGGAAGTAAGGCGGAAGGTAGTTTGTCGACGTCACCTCAAGATGACGCCAACGATTGGTCAAATTTGCGGGAAAGTTGCGGTGATTGGATATAATTGCAACACCGCCCTGAATTCGCGGGGATTGGTTGAATTTGCAAATCGCAACATCCTGGAGGCTCTGTTTTTTTGCTTGGCCCAGACTTTGTCTCCTCACTCACTGTAGCTTTAGGTACTAAAAACCGATCCATTTTGTCTCTCACGTTGCGCCCCCCCTGAAGAACTCTGGCGCCCCCCAGGGGGGGCGCGCCCCACACTTTGAAAAGCCCTGGTCTATATTATACCATCTTGGTATGTTAGTATGTTTTTCTTTTTTGTTTGTTGCTTTTGTTTTCTTTTATTTTATATATATATATTTTTTTTTTATTATGGGCGGCACGGTGGTGTAGTGGTTAGCGCTGTCGCCTCACAGCAAGAAGGTCCGGGTTCGAGCCCCGTGGCCGGCGAGGGCCTTTCTGTGTGGAGTTTGCATGTTCTCCCCGTGTCCGCGTGGGTTTCCTCCGGGTGCTCCAGTTTCCCCCACAGTCCAAAGACATGCCGGTTAGGTTAACTGGTGACTCTAAATTGACCGTAGGTGTGAATGTGAGTGTGAATGGTTGTCTGTGTCTATGTGTCAGCCCTGTGATGACCTGGCGACTTGTCCAGGGTGTACCCCGCCTTTCGCCCGTAGTCAGCTGGGATAGGCTCCAGCTTGCCTGCGACCCTGTAGAAGGATAAAGCGGCTAGAGATAATGAGATGAGATGAGATTTACTTCTTCCTAATCCTTTCCGAACATTGTTATTGCCTTGTGGCTACGCTATCCCATTTGTTCATGACTATTTTGATTATTGCATTTTTTTTCTTTACTGTTCAGAATAAAGCAATCAGTCAATCAATCAAACAATAGTTGTGGTGTGGAATAGGGCTATTTACTGTATTTTTATTATTTACAATTTACTGTTTGATTTCAAAGGCACTAAGAAGGCAAGAAACTAGTTGGCTAATTACGTATTGATGAGGCACACCCGTTAATTGAAAAGCATTCCAGGTGACTACCTCATGAAGCTGGTTAAGATAATGCCAGTAGTGAGTGAAGCGTCACCAAGGTAAACGCTGGCTACCTTGAAAAATCTAAAATCTGAAATATATTTTGTTTTTTCACACTTTTTTTGTTTATTTTTCATAGTTTTGATGTATTCGGTGTTGTTCGACAATGCAGAAAATAGTCAAAATACAGAAACACCTATGAACGAGTAGCGGTGTCCAAACTTTTGACTGGTACTGGATGTATCTTTCTGTTTTTCAGATCAGTGGTGTGCTGTATAATACAGGACGTCATGTGATCCTGCGTGTGGATGGCTCAAAGCATGTGTGTGTGTCTGGCGGTCCCCTGAGTTACACGTACACATTGCAGGAGATCAGATTGCATTTCGGCAGTGATGACACACACGGCTCGGAGCACCTGATCAACGGGAATGCCTTTCCTGGAGAGGTGAGACAGAGACTGCACTAGACGTGTGTCTGAAAACACAGAGAATTTTAAGGGATATATCATTGTAAGTTATTTTTATTCGTGCTCCATGTGTGAGACACGATGTGTATTAGACATAATACACTGTGAGGGCACATCTGCTACTGAGATTATATGAAGTCACAATTTTCAAAAATAAAATAACTCAATTATATACAACACACACAACCTGTAAAGTAAACAGAGAGTAAACACACTGGGAAGAAAAAGAGACAGTAAGGTATAAGAGATCAGGATTAAGAGGATTTGTTCTGAGTTGATGAAATCATTACACTACAGGTACATGCGCACATGCAAGACCCAGATATCAAACCACAACTTGGAGGAAGAAGTAAGAATATTTCTTAACGCTGCATGGTGAAAAAGACAACACACAGTCACATTAGATCAGCATTAATTTAGGCTTTAATTAAGTCAACACTCAATTTTAACTTGTGTCAGGCTGTCAATCCAGTATGTGATGCGTATAACAAGAAATCATAACATATAACAGTACATCCTGAAGGGTTTATAGCTCTTAAACCATACGGTAGTATTTTCTCAGTTATTCCAACTTTAACCCCATTATTAAGTCCATCACTATTTCTGGTATCATTATTACTGTATTATACTAATACTAGTGCATCTCAAAAAATTAGAATAAAGTGAAAAAGTTCTTTTTTTTTTTTTCTCATAATTTAATTTTAAAAAAAAACTTTCATGTAGTCTATATTCATTACATGTAAAGTGAAATATTTCAAGGCTTTTTGATGATTATGGCTTATAGTTCATCAAAATCAGAAATCCAGTTTCTCAAATTATTCGCATATTTTATTTCGAGTTTGAGTAAAACAGTATAACTACCATGTATCTCTCGGTCTAGTTCAGTACACATGACCACAATCATGGGCAAGACTGCTGACTTGACAGTTGTCCAAAAGGCGATCACTGACACCCTCCACAAAAAGGGTAAGCCTGAAAAGGCTGGCTGGAAAAGGTGCACAGGCAACAGGGATGGCCGCAGTCTTGAGAGGATTGTCAAGAAAAGTCTTCAAGAACTTGGGAGAGCTTCACAAGGAGTGGACTGAGGCTGGTGTCAGTGCATCAAGAGCCACCACGCACAGATATCTTCAGGAAAGGGGCTACAACTGTCACATTCCTAATCTCAAGCCACTCCTGAACCAGAGACAACATCAGAAGTGTATGACCTGGGTTAAGGAGAGAAAGAACTGGACTGTTGCTCAGTGGTCCAAAGTCCTCTTTTCAGATGAAAGTAAATTTTGCATTTCATTTGGAAATCAAGGTCCTTGCGTCTGGAGGAAGAGCGGAGAGGCACAGAATCCAAGGTGTTTGAAGTCCAGTATGAAGTTTGCACAGTCTGTGATGATTTGGGGTGCTGTGTCATCAGCTGGTGTTGATTCACTGTGTTTTATCAAGTCCAAAGTCAATGCGGCTATCTACCAGGAGATTTTAGAGCACTTTATGCTTCCATCTGTTGACAAGCTTTATGGAGATGCTGATTTCCTTTTCCAGCAGGACTCAGCACCTGCCCACAGTGCCAAAACTATTACCACATGGTTTGCTGACCATGATATTACTGTGCTTGATTGGCCAGTCAACTCGCCTGACCTGAACCCCAAAGAAAAACTATGGGGTATTGTCAAGAGGAAGATGAGAAACACCCAACCCGAAAATACAGACAAGCTGAAGGCCGCTATCAAAGCAACCTGGGCTTCAGTAACACCAGCAGTGCCACAGGCTGATGGCCTCCATGCTATGCCACACTGATGCAATAATTTGTGGTAAAGGAGCCCCACCAAGTATTGAGTGTATAAATTAACATACTTTTCAGAAGTTGCACATTTTTGTATTGTAAGTCCTTTTTTGATTGATCTGAGGAAATATTCTTATAATTTGAGATACAGGATTTCTGGTTTTCATGAGCTGTAAGCCATAATCATCAAAATTAAAAGAAAAAAGGCTTGAAATGTTTCACTTTCCATGTAATGGATATAGAATATATGGAAGTTTACCTTTTTTGAATTACATTATGAAAAAAAGAGAACTTTTTCATGATAAACTAATTTTTTGAGATGCACTCGTATAGTCTCAGTTGTTCTTTGTGTGTTTTCTCAGGTACAGTTAATCCATTATAACCAGGATTTATATTTAAACTACAGCGAAGCAGAGAAGAGTCCACACGGCATCGCTATTATCTCTCTCTTCATGAAGGTAAGAGTTAAGCACTTAGATAACACACTATCACTCATTTATATACTGTCGTCATTTACAGTTCCTATATCTAATTATTTTAGGCATTACTGTGGTATTCCAGAGTCTCTTAAACATAAATACACTTCAAGTGAAAATCATGCTGTAGTATGTCCCTGAGGGTGGAGCAATGAAGCGTGGACAAGTGGGAAATGATGTGCAACAGTCTTTTATTGATATTTTTGCTTTTCAGCATCACGTTAAGTTTCTCACACACACACAATCTGGTTTGGAGACAGCTACCTCTTCGCGCTGTCCCTCCATTTCTCTGCTCTGTCATCACTGCAACAGACACGCACACAATTGATAACAGGTGTGATCACTTTGCCACTCATCTTCCCTAGCCCCGCCCTTGATTCACACTTGACCACGCCCCCGCTGCCACACGTCAATATTTTTTTTTTTTTTTCGGAAATTGGTCTAGATTATCTATACCCTTTCATGCCTTTCTGATGTTTTTTCCCCGATCATTCCTCACTAGTCACTTAGATTTATATATATTTAAAGCAAATAACACACTCCCTGATCCACAGTGATTTAAGAAAGTGGTTTATAATCTCCATCAAAATCATTGATGAGGTGCTAAGGGTGCCAGAAGCTAAGATTCCTGTCATTCCTCGCAATGAAACCAAGACTACAAGTTGCGACATTTTATTTACTGATGTATGTATTTTTCATAATGCTTAAAGTGCCGCTGAAGTTGAACTGTTTTAGACCTTTTGGACCTTTCTTAGTGTTATATACAAAATTATTATCGTGTGTATGTCTATATATACAGTATACTGTATAATAAATACAAGAATATTGCTTTGGAGACGATTTCATTTGCATTTGAATATTTCTTCACTTCTGGGAAAATGATGACAATTGTTAATGACTCATTCTGTACTCGTTTAGATCCAATGAAATGCTTTCTATCAAGTAAATTTCCCTGAGGTTCTCTGTTACCACTGGTACCAATGACGGTCAACTTTGGCTCTAACATGGAACCCTGGAAAAAAAAAAAACACCATCTTGTCATCTAGGATATTTTTCAGATGAAAGGTGACGTGCCCCTTTTTCACAAATTGACACAGTTCCAGATTTTCTGGATGATTCATTCAATGTGTAGTTCAGTCCTCCGTGGTTGCCAGGTATTTCTTGACGAGAAGCATTTTAGATTCTGTTTTTCAAAAGTGTCCAAAGCACCAATTTTAAAGGTGACACATTTTTATACCCCTTTTCCACAAGTTGAAACAGTTTTCTGATGTCTTAATGAAATGTCTGTGACCTGCTTTAGTGAAAATACCACAAGGATAAAGTACCACAGCTCCCTTCTCACCCTGTCTACACAGTCCTGTTCAAAACAGCCGATTTGAGTGCCTGGTCCTTTAAATGATAATGAACCACTGCTCACCCCACCCCTCTTCCGCCAGCCAATCAGGTAGCAGTTTCTTCATGAATGTTTGTTTGCAAAGGCTGTTCTCAAGCCATGAGTGGAGATACTTAGGCCCTGTCCACACGGCAACGTATTCAGGTGAATCTGATATTTGTTTATCGTTTCGGCCTGGCGTCCACATGGCACCGGCGTTTTGGGTGCCCCAAAACGAAATCTTTTGAGAACGGATTCCAGAGTGAAAAAAATCTGGCAACGGCGCCGTTGCGAAGTCGTCTGGATGAGTAGAACGGATTTGTTTACGATGACGTCACAACCACATGACTGTCAGTGCTTCACGCCGGGTAGAAGTGTAACGAACTCGATGCGAGTTGTCAACAAATCCTATAACTTGGTTCATGAAACGCGCTTACAAAATATTTTCACTGTGAATATTTGTGTAATGGTGCAGAGAGAGAGAGAGAGAGAGTGTGAGAGAATAGCCCTTAGGGCAGAGTCTTTAGTCCAAACACTGCGGAAGCAGTACCAAACCGCGCACCGCCCGTGCGCTTTCCAAAAACAAAAACAATCCCGCCAGCAAAAATAGGGAAAAAAAAAAAGGAGCGATCTCACCTCTTCAGATGTTGGTTTAAGTCCGACAATACATTCCTCAAAAAGGGCGTAGAAGAACAAAGTAATCCATCAACGTGTAGCATTCAATTTATTCCGGACCATTAAAGAATTCTGGAGGATATCAGAATGTTGGCGTACCGGCTTCCATCTACCCCCATTCATTCCTCTTTCCGCGTCTTTCGTTTTACGCTACTGATTAATAATCAAAACTTTATGTGGCTAATCCTACAGAAGAAAGGGTTTATGCACATGCGTCTACTTCTATTGTTCTGGTGTCTCCGATGGGACTGTCTTACAGCGCACGTAGAGGTGTGGCATGTGTATTGCATCGTTTTCAGCAAGCGTTGCGTTGTCATATGTACCTGAAATTTTACTGATCCGTTGCTCATGTGGATGCGATATTTAAAAAAAAAAAAAAAATCTCGTTGCCGTTGTCGTGTGGATGTAGCCTTAGCCGATGAGGCGGCAGTATCGTTCTGATGAGCTCCTCTTGTGACATAGGAATCGGAGCCAAATCTGAACAGCTTGTTGAAGCACAGGTTTTCTAAAACAGGAAGCGCAAAAGAAACTGACTGTGTTGTCTTATTTCAGAGTTTGTGAGTTGGTAGACACTCCAGACACCCATATGTGCACGAGTCCTGAAAAAGTGAGGTTTTCAGAATATGTTCCCTGTAAAGTTGGCAGACATGGGTAAAGGCTGTTGTGAGAATACCCCACAGTTGAAAAAAAGTGTTTAGTGTTCTCCATATTTAACACACTTTTGAATCTACTTACCAAGTTTGTTCAGATTGCTCAGGGAGGTGGTGTATTTTGAACGAAATTGGCTGTTGTGTAAATCAGTCAAGCACTTCAGCGCATAGGTCTCAGTGGTTTAAACAGCCAGGGGTGGATATACTACTTTGGTGCCTGGAAAGTGTCTTCATGCGTGTCTTCCTTGTATCTTAAGGGTCAAACTTGGCTTGCAGCTTGAAGGGAATGTGGTGCAGAGGAGTGTTTGATAGCTGCCTTCTGGTCACTGCGGGATGGTCCGTTTTTTGTTTTTTTTTTTCTTTGCAGTGTTCTAAATCGCGTTCATGCAGCAACAGGAAGCCATTGGTGAGGAAGAACTTGGGAAGATTCAAAAAACCAAGTCATGCAGCTGCTTTCTGGATCAGTGTGATGGCACATCAGGGATGACCTGCCAGCATTAATCCTCATCATTAATATTCATCAAGCAAAACGTTCCCAAATGTTCATTACCTTACTAATAGCATCCTAAACAAAGGGAGAACCAATTTTGCATGTCAATACAAGAAGACATCTTCTTTGAAAGGAGATTTGTAATCTGTTGCAGGATCAAAGCCTAAGCATAAATATTCATTATTTTATGTCAAGAAACCAAGAGCTCAAGTGATAGTTGGGTGTTTTAATGCTGTCCTGATGGAAATGAGCTGTACTTATTAAAGCCAGTGAGATGCCAAATACAAGCGTTATCCAGGTGTTATTGGGGGTTTTGCATTGGAGGAATAAGTGAATTTATTTTCCACGTTTCATCAATGGCTTGTTTTTCCCAGGCTCCTTTCCAGACTCATGACTTTGAACTTTGTGCATCATCCCAAATTACACGCTAGCATACTAAATAGTACATTAAAAAGTGCACGACCAGATGTTACTTTCTATGGTGGAGTAGCCTTCATCTCAGACAGACGACAGGATAGAAACCATTTGAGAATCACTCTGTTTTGTTGTTGTGCTGTGTGTTAATTGGCCACCGTTTTCCAATTACAGTTTATTTATATGCTTCTTCTGTGACTCGCACACCTGCACTGTCTGTCAGTGAGCTGATCAGAGTAGGTTATACAAATTAATCGCTTGGTGTTGTAGAGTTCAACAACCGCTGCTGTAATCATAAAGCCTGGCTCGCTCAGATACCGAACATCTTTCCAACACATTCAAATCAAATCAAATCAAGTTTATTTGTATAGCGCTTTTAACAATAAACATTGTCGCAAAGCAGCTTTACAGAATTTGAACGACTTAAAACATGAGCTAATTTTATCCCTAATCTATCCCCAATGAGCAAGCCTGTGGCGATGGTGGCAAGGAAAAACTCCCTCAGACGACATGAGGAAGAAACCTCGAGAGGAACCAGACTCAAAAGGGAACCCATCCTCATTTGGGCAACAACAGACAGCCTGACTATAATATTAACAGTTTTAACAGGTATAACCCTCAACTGTCCTCATGGGGCCGTCCTTCACAGGAGCGATGTGATAAAACTCCGACCAGACACAGGGCACCAGGATGGATCAAGCAGGTCCGAGGGGCAGAAGAGGCCAGCATCTCAATCCCAGGATCAACATGTAACTCAGAGGGACAGATTGGGGGGGGGGAGAGAGAGAAAGAAAACACAGGTTGTTAGGTATGCCCTAAAAATGACAAGTATTAAATCTGTGTGGTAGGCTTGCAGAGACGAGAGTCTTTACATCAGGCATAACACACAACAATGGCATGTTAATATGGTAAAAAATATCATGACCTGCTCTGGCTGGATGCTTGATTGGGTGATGGGAGCACATTCGTCAGCAATGATGAGATGCAGATGGGACCCTTAGGGCTGGCCAAGATAATTCAGTTACATTTCACCGGGTCTGGGACATGCGACAGAATGTCTGACGGCCGATTCCCTGCAGGCTACGATAGCCAGTCGAGGTCTCCACCCTCTCCACCAAAAGATTTCCTGTTGACTCCATGTAACTCAGAGGGACAGATTTGGGGTGGAGGGGAGGGAAAGAAAACACAGGTGGTTAGGTATGCCCAATGTCACCTGAATAAGTAGGAGCAGTATACATATTGCACCGAGTACAAGCAGGGACTCCAGCAACTAACTATGACAGCATAACTAAAAGGAGAGAGCCAGAAGGTAACACAGGCATGAGGGAGCCCCGGGACATAAAGCAGCCAGCCACTACACCGTCAACAAACTCGAGTGAGCAAGCGAGTGGGGACTCACAGCATCCATACATCCCAGTTTACCAAAACACTCTATTGGCCCTTTTCCACTACCCTTTTTCAGCTCACTTCAGCTCGCTTCAGCTCACTTCAGCCCGACACGGCTCGCGTTTCGACTACCAAAAACCAGCACGACTCAGCTCGTTTCAGCCCTGCTTAGCCCCTAAAACTCGCACCGTTTTGGAGTGGGGCTGAAGCGAGCCAAGCCGTGCCGAGTGAGGTTGGGGGCGTGAGCAGACACTCCCCTGTGCACTGATTGGTGAGGAGGAGTGTCCTCACATGCCCCGCGAGCGCGCTGGGATCTGTAAACACCGCAAACCCGGAAGAAGAAGAATTATGAATTACGAGAATTTCTGAAGCCTTATGCGCCTCGCCTCATCTATACGCTCTTGCAAGTATCTGTCCGCATTGTCGGGGACAACAGGCCACAGCACCAAGACCAGCAACACTAACGACTCCATGTCCTCCATGTTTATTGTTTACTATTCGGGTCGTGAGACTACCGCTTAAAAGATCACTGAATCAGTGACATACAGAGCATCGTGGACGAGTTCGCGGAGCGCAAGGCTCGTCGTATGCCCTTCAAATAATGCGCGCAGTAGGCTATTGATGTTTTATTATGAGCCATGTACAGTATGTCGCCTAATGTTTTTTTTGTTTCTGAGTTACATGTTCGTTTGAAGGACTTAATGTACAAAATAACATAGTTGCACCCCGGAGTGTTGAAATTGGTAGGCGTGGCGGGTCATAGAGGAGCAGAAGTTCACTCGGGTACTGTGGTGCGAGACCATTTAGTGCTTTAAAGGTCAATAGTAGTATTTTATAATCAATACGAAATTTGATTGGGAGCCAATGCAGTGTGGATAAGACAGGCGTGATGTGGTCATATTTTCTAGTTCTAGTAAGGACTCTTGCTGCTGCATTTTGAACTAACTGGAGCTTGTTTATGCACTTATTGGAACATCCAGACAGTAAGGCATTACAATAATCCAACCTGGAGGTAACGAAAGCATGGACTAGTTTTTCTGCATCATGCAATGACATTAAATTTCTTATCTTTGCAATATTTCTGAGATGAAAGAAAGCTATCCGGGTGATATCAATGTGAGTTTCGAATGAAAGACTGGGGTCAATAATCACTCCGAGGTCTTTTACTGCTGCACGTGAAGAAACAGAAAGGCCATCCAGAGTCACTGTGTAATCAGAAAACTTACTTCTAGCTGTATGTGGTCCTAGCACAAGTACTTCAGTCTTGTCAGAGTTAAGCAGAAGGAAATTAATAAGCATCCAGTGTCTAATGTCCTTAACACATTCCTCAATTCTATAAAGCTGGTGTCTCTCATCAGGTTTTGCAGAGACATACAACTGTGTGTCATCAGCATAACAGTGGAAACTAATACAATGTTTACGAATAATATCGCCCAGAGGTAACATATATAGAGAAAAAAGCAGTGGACCCAAGACAGAACCTTGTGGAACACCAAACTTTACCTCGGTACGTCTAGAAATATCACCATTTATATCAACATACATTGAGTGCTGTTGGACTTTACTATTCATCATGTGTACACTGTTACCTTAGGATTTATAATCCCACTCTCTAGTGTCACCCAGAAGAGGATGAGTTTCCTTTCGAGTCTGATTCCTGTCAAGGTTTCATCTTCAGATTTTCTTCATCTCAGCGTGGATTTTCCTTGCACCATCACCTCTAGCTTGCTCATCAGGGTCTACAGTCATGTGAAAAATGAAAGTACACCCTCTTTCAAGTCTAGGTTTTAAATGTCAGGACATAATAAAAAATCATCTGGTCCTTACCAGGTCTTAAAATTAGGCAAATACAACCTCAGATGACCAATGACACATGACATATTCACCCTGTCATTATTTATTTCACACAAAGTAAGCCAAAAATGCAGTAGCAGTGTGTGAAAAATTAAGTACACCCTTACTGATTCCATAGAAACTATGAAGGCAGTTAGCAGCCAGGTGTTGCTGATCAAATGAATTGATTAATTGATCATCAGCAAGTGTGGCCACCTCTTAAAAAGCAGAAGTTTTGACAGTTTGCTGGTCTGATGCACTCAGGTGTATGTTAACACAATGCCAAGGAGGAAAGACATCAGCAATAATAATAATAATAATAGGTTCAATTTATATAGCGCCTTTCTCAAAACCCAAGGTCGCTTTACAATTATAGACAGAAAAAAAAAAGTCCACCAAATAGGGGTCAGGATGTCTTTCCAGTGGTGTAGCAGCCACAGTCCCACCAAAAGGCGCACGAAAACAAGTCCCACACCGCCAGCACAGCCACCGTGATGCTGCCAGTAACATCACTCGAACACCACGCCATGGATCCCCAAAGCGAGCACAGAAGCACCACCACGCAGAGCGTTGGTATGTCTCAAACCGCCTGCACAGCCGCCGCGATGCCACCGAGCAACATCGCTCGGAACATCACGCCAAGCATTAAAGCACAGAGCGCTGGACAACCACGATGTTAAAATGAGCAACGAGCTCACTGCAGTCCATAGCTGGGAGCACAGGCATCACCCACAGCAACCCAAGGCCTGGAGGGAACCAACGGCCAAAACTGGGTCCGGAGCTACACCACAGCTGGAGGACAAAGCACTCAAATAAACATCAAACTACACAAACGCACAAAAAAATAAAAAAGGAGAGAAAATAAAATAAAAAAGCTCCGGTGAGAAGTGGCAGCCAGAATGCGCACGACGTACTCTCAACCAGAGAGCAATGATCTCAGAGAAGCAATTGTTGCTGCAAATCAGTCTGAGAAGGATTATAAGGCCATTTCCAAACAATTTGAAATCCATCATTCTACTGTGAGAGAGATTATTCAGAAGTGGAAAACATTCAAGACAGTTGCCAATCTTCCCAGGAGTGGACGTCCCAGCAAATTTTCTCCAAGGTCAAACCGTGCAGTGCTCAGAGAAATTGCGCAAAAAAAAAAAAAAAACCAAGAACTACTTCTAGGACTCTACAGGCCACAGTTAACATGTTAAATGTTAAAGTTCATCACAGTACAACTGGAAAAAGACTGCGCAAGTATGGCTCGTCTGGAAGGGTTGCCAGAAGAAAGCCTCTTCTATCTAAAAAGAACATGGCAGCACGGCTTAGGTTTGCAAAGATGCATCTGAACAAGCCACAAGCCTTCTGGAACAGTGTCCTTTGGACAGATGAGACCAAAGTGGAAATGCTTGGCCATAATGCACAGCACCATGTTTGGCGAAAACCAAACACAGCATATCAGCACAAACACCTCATACCAACCATCAAGCACGGTGGCATACCTGTCAACCCTCCTGTTTTTCCCGGGAAATCCCTTATTTTGACTTATTTCCCACTGTCTTCCCTTTTTTTATTTTCCCGAAAATATCCCGTATTTTCACATTATATAAAAGTCCTGTATTTTCACAATATAAAAAAGTCGGTAGGTCCAGAATTCATGACGCGCCTCTGACAGGAGTTTACAGCAGGAAGTCGGGCCATGAATTCACGTCCCCGCCCTCTCAGGCATCAGTAATTACGAACTACGTCCGGAGGCGAGGCTGAACAAGTGATTAGGTCCAGTGTTGCCAGATTGGGAGGTTTCCCGCCCAAGTTGGGCGGTTTCAAGTGCATTTTGGTGGGTTTTGAACATATTTTGGGCTGGAAAACGTCAGCAGTATCTGGCAACACTGATTAGGTCTGAGGTGAAGATGGCGATGCTAATAGCTAAAAAAAACATTAGCCTCTCTTTCTTTGATGATTTCAACAAGTGCGTGGCTGGAATGTTTCCAGACTCTTCCATCGCAAAGAAATTTTCCATGGGGAAAACGAAAGCCTCCCAAATAATCAAAGGTAAGCTACACATGTTTACATTAAGTATGTCCGGGCTAAGACCTCATAAATAGCCTAGTGTAAACTAATTGGTGTATTAACTGTTTTATCCACTCATTGTCTATTTTATTTTCTATCTGAAACTTACCCATTTTAAATCACTCTTGGTTTAATATCTTATATTACTCTTTCTCTTTATTACTCTATCTATCTATCTATCTAGTGTTCCGAGGCCATGACTATGGTAAAACCATAATAAATTGCAATGGAATTGAATTTATTGACTGGTTATATAATGACCTTTCTTATTTTAACATAAGATACGTATTTTAGCCCTTAATTTGGGAAATAACTGGTACCACTGAAAGCAAATAAAAATAAATGTATAGTTTATTCACAAATGCACTCTATAAACCATAAGCATATTGAGTTTGGGTCTTGGCTATCACCAACATGCACCAGAGTACAGGAAATCACAAATACTAGATAGAAAATTGCCCCCCATTCAACTACACACCCACTTTTGGTGAAGGGTATGACTTTCCGAAATTTTCCCTTATTTTGAGTTAAAAACCTGGGAAATATCCCTTTTTTTCAAACCTCAAAGTTGACAGGTATACACGGTGGTGGAGGGGTGATTATTTGGGCTTGTTTTGCAGCCACAGGGCCTGGACACTTTGCAGGAGTCAACCATGAACTCCTCTGTATACCAAAGTATTGGAGAGGCAAACGTGAGGCCATCTGTCCAACAGCTAAAACTTGGCCACAATTGGGTCATGCAACAGGACAATGATCCCAAGCACACCAGCAAATCTACAGCAGAATGGCTGAAAAAGAAAAGGATGAAGGTGTTGGAATGGCCACCTCAAAGTCCAGACCTCAACCCAGTTGAAATGCTGTAGCGGGACCTTAAGAGAGCTGTGCATGAACAAATGCCCTCAAACATGAATGAACTGAAGCAGTGTTGTAAAGAAGAGTGGGCCAAGATTCCTCCACAACGATGTGAAAAACCTGATAAAATCATATAGAAAATTATTGTTTCAAGTTATTGCTGCAAAAGGTGGTTCTACAAGCTATTGAATCCTGGCGTATACTTGCTTTTTCACACATGGATTCTGTATTTTCATGAAATTTTTGTTTCATAAATAATGGCATGGTGGATTCTGTTGTGTGTTGCTTTACACTTGAGGTTAGATTTGCATAATTTTAGGACCTGGTAAGGATCAGATGATTTTTTTTTTTTATGTCTTGATTGGTAAAACCATGTAACTGGAAAAGGGTGTACGTTCTTTTTCACATGACTGTGTATATCCAGCTGTTTTGTGACAAATTCTATTATTAGCAGTACAACACAAATTAATTGAATAAATGATGTGTAAAAATAGAGATGTTTTGATGTTCATGGATGAACTGTCGACACCACACTAGGTACAGATTTCACAATTTCTCACTGTTGCCCTATCTTTTTTTTTTTTTTTGATAGCATCCCATTAGATTAGTGAACACTTATGCCTCATTTGCTCAACAATAAAAAGATACAACTCAATCAGTCCTGAATACCTTTTCCTCTGACAGTATCCTTGACTTGCAAGTGACGTCAAAGCAAAATAGAAACCCGGACATAGGCCATGTTGGTGGATATAGGAATGTGGGATCCAGCAACATTCCATACAAAACATAGTCACGCGTGTGCAACTCTCTTTGTTTTTCCACTGATTTAAGCATTCTTTTAGTTATGCCAGATCTTTGTACTGTATACGGTCTTGGTCACAACAGTACCTACTCGTGACCGTGGCACGTTCCAATTTTTTTAGAATTCCGTCCATGATTCGGAAAGAGGGCGAGGAAACTCTTGAGGCTTAGTACGGAGAGGAGACGAGCACGGCTGAATAACATCGGCAGGGCTGACCTAACAGAGACTAAAACCAAAACAGTTCATGTTTGCAGTGATCATTTTATCTCTGGTGAGATTCAAAAGTTTTCTCGAAAATATCATGGAAGAATTTTATTTCGTGTTGCTAGAATTTTGCTATAAAATGAGCGTTCACTTGTTGTGGTTCACTCGGTCGTCGTTATAATTTTAACACGTGCATGACCATTTTGCTTCTAGGAGCGCCAGAAAAATTATACGATAGAAACAATCCAGACTGAGCACCCACTCAGAAAACAGGCTATGTTTCATCCAAAGTCAGACTTGATTCTTCGGCAGCCAAACCAGATAGAACGCGATATCTGGGTACTCGATGGTCAGTAGAAGCGTCTTATCTTCAGAAAAGTCTGACGTTTTTTAATAATATTCATCAAAACCACACACATCTATCTTCTTTTTGTATCGAATCTTTGCCCGACCGTTCAAATCATGGTAATGCTGAGAAAATTCAGCATTGTTTACAGACACGCTTTCAGTGGCTGCCATCATGGTGGACACTCATGACGTAGCACATTGTGATCACGTGCTTGCAAATCATCTATAGGACTGGACTCTTTCACCCTCTCACTTCCTTTTGTTTACTCTCTCACATGCTCTAACTCCCTGTTTCTCCTGGTTGACTGCACCTCCAACCAGTCATTGTGTAGCCAGACTTTATTTGGGTGCAATGACATGCGTGTCAGGGGCAGCACGGTGGTGTAGTGGTTAGCGCTGTCGCCTCACAGCAAGAAGGTCTGGGTTCGAGCCTCGTGGCCGGCGAGGGCCTTTCTGTGCGGAATTTGCATGTTCTCCCCGTGTCCGCGTGGGTTTCCTCCGGGTGCTCCGGTTTCCCCCACAGTCCAAAGACATGCCGGTTAGGTTAACTGGTGACTCTAAATTGACCGTAGGTGTGAATGTGAGTGTGAATGGTTGTCTGTGTCTATGTGTCAGCCCTGTGATGACCTGGCGACTTGTCCAGGGTGTACCCCGCCTTTCGCCCGTAGTCAGCTGGGATAGGCTCCAGCTTGCCTGCGAGTCTGCGACCCTGTAGAACAGGATAAAGTGGCTAGAGATAATGAGATGAGATGAGACATGCGTATCCAAATTTCCCACCAATTCCAACCTGACACTCCTGACACAAACTGCAGCTTGAAATACGAACAAGTCTACAAACCTGTCTCACACAATAATCTTTTCTGAAAAGTACTAGCTTGTCCATCTTTTCCAGTGCTTCGGTGCAAATGTTGGACAGATGTCAGGTGTACAGCTGTACAGATGCACAGACTTGGAGTATTGCAGATAATGGAATTTGTGAGCAGTAAATACCAGTTGCCATGTGATACAACAGGTGATGTAGTAGCCTATATACACACAGGTTATCTTTTGGCTATTAAAATTTAGACGAATATTATGTCCGTGCTTAAGAATATCTACAATGGTCTGATGGTGGTGTAGTGGTTAGCACTGTCACCTCACAGCACGAAGGTGCTGGGTTCGAGCCCAGTGGCCAACGGGGGACTTTCTGTGTGGAGTTTGCATGTTCTGCCCGTGTCTGCGCGGGTTTCCTCCGGATGCTCTGGTTTCCCCCACAGTCCAAAGACATGCAGGTTAAGCTAATTGGTGGCTCTAAATTGACTGTAGGTGTGAATGTTTGTTCGTCTCTACGTGTCAGCCCTGCGATGACCTGGCAACTTGTCTAGGGTGTGCCCCACCGCTCGCCTATAGTCAGCTGGGATAGGATCCAGCTTGCCTGTGACCCTGCACAGGATAAGTGGTTACAGATAATGGATGGATACAATGGTCTGTGTATGGTTTTTCCTGTGTATCATATTTCAGAGAGTGACTCTTCTGATGCTCTCAGTCTAGGACCATAATCTTACATTACTGTGTCTGAACTGCACTCATAAAAAAAAACCCTCCAAATTCTCTGAATCTGATGGATTTAACACAAATATGGCACTCGATGCCCCTGCATTAAAGTGTTCTGACTGATTGTGTTTCAATTTTTTCAGATATCAGACCCCACTAATCCGTTTCTCCTTCGGATGCTGAGTCGAGAAATTATCACTCAAATAACGTATAAACGTAAGAATCATAAATTTCTTGTTCATATATTTCTGTGGCTTTAACACAGTGCAAAAGAAACAGAAGACAAAAGCATGAAAAGATCAAATTGTTATGTTATTATGTGCATACTGTTTATTCTGTTTATTCTGGGTTGCTTGTATTTTATTTTATTTTTTAATGAAGTCATCATGGAATATCTCTAGGTGGTTCCTGATTGGTTGACTCCTCCTATAGCTCCACCAACTGGCCACACCCATAATCAATTATTAGTTATTTGAATTATTAAGTATAAATAGTGGATGCACACTACATCCAACCCATCAATCCATGCCACTACTCAGGGTGGAATTTGCAAGACTGAAGGTCACTGATTGGCTCAACGCCAGCATCGCAAAATGATTGATTGTCTATTGTTTTTAAACATGTGATTAACGATTGTGTGATTACTAAAGCATGATTTAAATCGCAGGTAGGATGAGTAACTTGTAAAGTAGAACACTTGAAAGGCTAGAAACATTGTATTAATCCTGTGTAGCTGGCTGAAAAATATTAATGTTGACATTCACGAGACAAAGCAACACCGTAAGCTTCCTTCATGTTCTCTCCGTCACTGCTTTCATTCCATGCTGAAATTAATGTTTTGTTGACTGGTTAACTTCGGGCTTAAATCAACAATGGTTGTTTTGGTGGGACTGATGATTACAACATATCCAAGTTTCCACACACAAAAAGCCCAGACAAATACATTAGCAATATTCAATTTACAGTAAGATCAATAACCATCACGTTAAAAACAACTGGAAAATGACGAATGAGTGGAGCCAGAGTGAGAGTAAACCAGTTAATAGCCACATAGTGAGAACAGAGTCTTAAAAAAAAAAACTGCTCTAACTCCTTGCAGATGATTCATATGAACTTGCGGGATTGGATCTGGAGCAATTGTATCCTGAGACATGGCGCTTTATAACATATGAAGGTTCGCTGACGGTGCCACCGTGTCTTGAAACGGTCACGTGGATCCTGATGAATAAACCCATCTATGTCTCGCATATTGAGGTGAACCATAAACTGATCACATAAGGGCTAAGGTCTGTACGTGCACTACACAAATCAATGTGTGCAACAATGCAAGGAGTGTTCCGGGCCTACGCCCCATGCATAGAATTTGCATACACCCAAAATTTAATGACGTGACTCATTGTTCCATACTTTGCTCACACAGTTGCTATATACCTTAAACATAGATTTTCACACAAGTCCTAAAAGTAGATAAAGAGAACCCAGTTAAACAAATGAGACAAAAATATTATACTTGGTCATTTATTTATTGAGGAAAATGATCCAATATTACATATCTGTGAGTGGCAAAAGTATGTGAACCTCTTGGATTAGCAGTTAATTTGAAGGTGAAATTAGAGTCAGGTGTTTTCAATCAGTGGGATGACAATCAGGTGAGAGTGGGCACCCTGCTTTATTTAAAGAACGGGGATCTATCAAAGTCTGATCTTCACAACACATGTTTGTGGAAGTGTATCATGGCACGAACAAAGGAGATTTCTGAGGACCTCAGAAAAAGCGTTGCTGATGCTCATCAGGCTGGAAAAGGTTACAACACCATCTCTAAAGAGTTTAGACTCCACCAATCCACAGTCAGACAGATTGTGTACAAATGGAGGAAATTCAAGACCGTTGTTACCCTCTCCAAGAGTGGTCGACCAACAAAGATCATTCCAAGAGCAAGGCGTGTAATAGTCGGAGAGGTCACAAAGGGCCCCAGGGTAACTTCTAAGCGACTGAAGCCCTCTCTCACATTGGCTAATGTTCATGAGTCCACCATCAGGAGAATACTGAACAACAATGGTGTGCATGGCAGGGTTGCAAGGAGAAAGCCACTGCTCTCCAAAAAGAACATTGCTGCCCGTCTGCAGTTTGCTAAAGATAATGCGGACAAGCCAGAAGGCTATTGGAAAAATGTTTTGTGGACGGATGAGACCAACATAGAACTTTTTGGTTTAAATGAGAAGCGTTATGTTTGGAGAAAGGAAAACACTGCATTCCAGCATAAGAACCTTATCCCATCTGTGAAATGTGGTGGTGGTAGTATCATGGTTTGGGCCGGTTTTGCTGCATCTGGGCCAGGACGGCTTGCCATCATTGATGGAACAGTGAATTCTGAATTATACCAGTGAATTTTAAAGGAAAATGTCAGGACATCTGTCCATGAACTGAATCTCAAGAGAAGGTGGGTCATGCAGCAAGACAACGACCCTAAACACACAAGTCGTTCTACCAAAGAACGGTTAAAGAAGAATAAAGTTAATGTTTTGGAATGGCCAAGTCAAAGTCCTGACCTAATCTAAGACCTGAAGTGAACAGTTCATGTGAGGAAACCCACCAACATCCCAGAGTTGAAGCTGTTCTGTACGGAGAAACGGGCTAAAATTCCTCCAAGCCGGTGTGCAGGACTGATCAACGGTTACCGGAAACGTTTAGTTGCAGTTATTGTTGCACAAGGGGGTCACACCAGATACTGAAAGCAAAGGTTCACATACTTTTGCCACTCACAGATATGTAATATTGGATCATTTTCCTCAATAAATAAGTGACCGAGTATAATATTTTTTTTGTCTCATTTGTTTAACTGGGTTCTCTTTACTTTTAGGACTTGTGTGAAAATCTGATGTTGTTTTAGGTCATATTTATGCAAAAATATAGAAAATTCTAAAAGGTTCACAAATTTTCAAGCATCACTGTATGTCAAATAAAGAGTGGAGAGGTTTGGCAGCACTGGTCCAAGGTGTAGACACCTGCATGGCACCTCACCACCACTCTATTGTGATTGGTTTTCTGTTGGAATACATGGAGAGTGCTAAACTGGCCGGCCTGTTTGGTGTCTCATGAAGTGCAAAATACAACAACGGAGACCCTGGACTTCTGAGCAACTGAAGTTCACGTTCAAAACTTCTACAATTAGTGTCCTCAGTTTCCAAATGCTTACTGAGTGTTGTTAAAAGAAAATGTGATGCAACACAGTGGTAAATATGCTGCTGTCCCAAATTTTTTTGGAACATGTTGCAGGCAGCAAATTCAGAATCACTTTGTATTGAATATAGGTTGAAAATGATTTGCAACTTTTTTTGGAATCAAAGTTATAGAATATTTAAAATGCCTAACATGGTTCAGATGTTCTGAGAAGTCTATAGCATGTTTGTTTGGGTTTTTTTTAAACCTTTTTCTATACCTTGCCTGCATTTGAATTTGATGATAATATACTGCCAAGATATTTCAGCTGCTGCTTTCTAAATTGCCTTCTTACGTGTGTGTGTGTGTGTGTGTGTGTGTGTGTGTGTGTGTGTAGCTGCAGTCTCTGCGTCTCCTCAGTCAAAATGCAGCGTCTCAGATCTTCCTCAGTTTAAGTGATAACTATCGGCCACAACAGAGCCTAAACCAGCGCTGCATACACACCAATATCAACGTCAATACGCACACACACCAGTGTGCTAATACACTCAGGACACATTACAGGGGTATGTGTTACACACATTACAGTATACTTTGCAATATTAATATATCATCATTGAACATGATCTCTATTGATTGTGTTTTATTTGCAGTGAACGAGTGGCTGCTGAAATAACCCCATGATAAATGGTGTGTGTGTCCTCTGCAGTGAGACAGATGAGAGATGACTGAAGACATAAGCATATTATTTTACTGTGTATTATGACAAAATAAAGGCAGTTTGGCAGAGAATGCTGTGTGTGTCTGAATTATTCTAAAACCTCCACTTTATACAAAGGACACAAGATATCAGCATCATTGTGCACTTTTATGTCGTGCTGCCTTTGTACAACACATCCTTATTATGGTTAATAGATTTGTGTTAATAAACTAAATTAGCTGTTTGTTATGAAGTTTGGTGTGTTGAATTCAAATATGACAATTAAAACAGCTGATTGGCTGCGGCTTCCAAGATATTTAAGATTTTACATTTTATACTTAGGTACATTGTGTAGATAGTAACGTTTTAAGTATAAATTGTAAACCGAGGTCTCTTCATGTGCTTATGGTTGGTTTACATGATATTTCACCTGTTTATGTAACGTGAGAAAATCAGCAAAAAGTTTCTATCAATAAAATGTATTATGAACCAAATGGGGGGGAAAAACATGTAAATACTGAATAGGTTTAGTTCTTATTCAGTGTGTACTCAGTGCTTTTTGGTAGCTTGTCTCTTGTATTCATGAAATGGAGTATCTCTTGTCAAGCAAAGACTTAATCTCGAGTGCACAGCCCTGTATGATATTTATTTTTATTTTTTTTAGCTGATACAGGGCAGTTTGTGAAGCATAGTGATGTCACTGTGATAGTGATAGTCACTGCATCAGCAGTGATTTCTAGGAATAACATAATATCATGTATGATGCAATACTGGCTTCAGATTGCATCATTCATTGTTTTGCCAAAAAAGTACGGTACGATCCAAACTCAATCACAGATTTATTCATAGAGCTAATCTTGAAAACTAGAGCCAATGAACAATTTTCAGTTTCATTTTCGTTCTCAGCGACCCAGAATTCGTAAAGTTTGACTATTTTGGAAGCATTTTGGCTGTGGACCAGTTTTATTTATATGGCTTATCTGTCAGCGTCACAGGGGAAGCTTGAGCCAATCCCAGCTGACTTCAGGCAAGAGGCACTAAGCTATCGGGGAGAACACACAAACTCCACGCATACCCCTTTTCCGCCAATGGGTTCTGTCGTGGTTCAGGCACCAAATTTTGAACCGTTCACAGCATGTTGACCAAAAATAAATTGATTCTGAATCTGAAAATTTGGTTCTAGCTGGAACCAAAATATACCGGTACCTGTTTTTTCCAACACAACCTGTGATGGCATCAGTGGGTGTGTCATTAGTTTTGAGAAGAAGCAGAGCACAGCAATGGAGAATGCAACAGAAAAGGATACATCTTCAGAAAAATTTCATGAAAACAAATCTGTGCAATAACAGAACAAAAGCTTGCTGGTAATCAATGCGCTCTACCATCTTGCTACTAACTGTTTACTTCCATTGGACATTGTGCAACGCGCTCCGTTCATGACGCATCCTTAATTACAATGGGTCTGCTCAAAACTGGTGAAAAAATGGGCTGGGTTGCTAGCTGGCACCAAGGGTCAAGGAATTCTGAATGGAACTGGTTCAAGAACCCGGTCCCTGTTGATTAAAAAGTGGTAACAGTAAGGCCCTAGTCGGCCATGAGGTTTGAATCCAGAACCTTCTTACTCTATTGTGCCTTACACGTACACTACAATACAGTGAAATTCTTTTCTTATCATAAATAGATGTTATCCCAGTTTGTGAGCCATGATACAGCATCCCTGAAGCAGACAGAGTTAAGTGTTGGGCATTGCTGGGGCTTGACCTTTTGATCAGCACCTCATTGTCTTTAATCACTGGGCCACCATTACTGAATGCAGCTGGCTTACATAACAAAAAGTATAATAAGTAACTGTCTATGAACACAAGGAAGAAAATTTATTCACGTGTGTGTGCAAAGTGGAAGATGTATATATACAGTTGCATTTATTTTACACTGATGTATGTCACACTCTTCACTGGCTTGTTGTGATCACACCATACTCCTGTGTTTTCCACAGGTGTATTTCTTTGGCTTCATCCCAGTCTCGACCCTTGTTCAGGGGAAGGTAATACAGATATATGCTGGAGAGCCAGTTCTCCAATAATGGGACTGTTTGTGGTTATAGCTACACAATATAGCTAACATTTTTGGACAGCTGACGGTCACATTCATGTATCAGTCTTCCCCAAACTGTTGCCACAAAGTTGGAAGAAGACAATTGTCTGGAATGTCTTTGTGTATTATAGCATTATGATCTCACTTCACTGGAATTAATGCCCCTTTTCCACCAAAGCAGTTCCAGGGCAGGTTCGGGGCCAGTGCTTAGTTTGGAACCGGGTTTTCTGATTCCACTGACAAAGAACTGGCTCTGGGGCCAGAAAAACCGGTTCCAGGCTAGCACCAACTCTCTGCTGGGCCAGAGGAAAGAACTGCTTACGTCAGCGGGGGGGGTTGTTAAGACCAACAACAATAGCAAGATCGCGAAAGGTCGCCATTTTTAAGCGGCGAGAAGCAGCAGCTGTACAAACGCAAAGTCATCCATTATTATTATTGTTGTTGTTGTTGTTGCTGCTGCTTCTTCTCCATGTTGTTGTTGCTATAATGTTCGCGCCAAGGTTTATACAAACGCAGCAACGTAACTGATGTATACAGCGACGTAACTGACGTATACAGCAACATAATGACGTGGCTCCGCTTAGCACCCCGAGCTATGGAAAAGCAAACTGGTTCTCAGCTGGCTCGCAAGTTGAACGAGTTGTGAACCAGCACCACCACTGGCCCCGAACCAGCCCTGGAACTGATTTGGTGGAAAAGGGTATGAGTGACCCAAACTTGTTCCAGCATGAATGCCCCTGTGCATGGAGCCAGGTCCATAAAGACATGGTTCGCCAAGGTTGGTTTGAAAGAACTCGAGTGGCCTGCACAGAGCCCTGACTTTAACTGGAATGTTAACCACAACCCAGACCTCCTCCTCAAATGACATCAGTGACCAACCTCACGAATGCTCTAGTGGCTGATTGGGCAAATCCCCACATCAGGTTGCAAAATCTAGTGGAAAGCCTTCCCAGAAGAGCAAACACCGGACTAAATCTTGAAGGTGATTTTCAACATCCACATGGGTGTAATTGGTCAAGTATCCAAATGTTTTTGGCCATATAATGTACTGTACCTGTACTGCCACTATTGGCCTTTTCATACCACATGTCAGTGCAGATGAGTTTCACATGCGTAGGTCGAAGGCAAATTTCCATCAAAGTTCTTTTTGTCCTTTCAGGAGTTAGCTTGGCAAATTAAATGGGGAAAGAACCATATGCCAGAAACAAACAAGGAGGTGCTATGATCCTCTCCCCAACACTCTCTCATGGAATTGTCCTCCAGCAGTCAACAGGCAGTGCACGTTCATGTGTTTTAGATGAGTGACTTTGGAGGCAAGTCTGAAAGGAGGGGGTGGGATTTTTCGGTTGGATACTTTCAAAATCTAGCTTACTCTTGCTGGTTGCTTCAAAATCACCTACTCTGCCTTGAAGCAATATTGCATGAGCTGATTCGGCCATATTCATGAAACTGTAGTTTATTTGCTTTTCCTCTGTCAATGAAACTAGTCCCTCAAGAAGCTGCAGTTGGATGAAGTGCTACTGTATGTGTTGAAATGCAACAAAGACTGACTGACCGTCTGTAGAAAGTGTAGTTCCAGTGGTTTCAATGTAATAAACTATTGCTCGAACTGGAATTTTATGTACCAAAAACAGACAAGCAGAAGATACAAACAGTGAAATGTAACAGTGCTGTTATATTCAATATTGGCCCTCTTGGAACACCACTTGCCAAATCAAATTAGTAGAATGTTGATGAAAGTATCCAGATGGTGCTGATATGCAGCAAGATATGACAGTAAGAAAAGTCAAGCTGCATTGCCGGTCATCAGTGTGGGTGTGAGATGCAGGTTCACGCATACATAACTATGTTTTTATTATACAGAGTAATATAACTGATATATACACTCACTGGCCACTTTATTAGGAACTCGTTGTTGATTTGAAGATTCCTGTTCTTGGCTGGCAGGAGTGGAACCCAGTGTGATCTTCTACTGTTGCATGCTGAGATGCTTTTCTGCTCACCACGGTTGGAAAGAGTGATTGTATGAGTTGCTATATCCTTCCTGGCAGCTCGGACCAATTTGGCCATTTTCCTCTGACCTCTCTTATGAACAAGGTGTTTGTTTCCACCCACAGAACTGTCGCTCACTCAATGTTTTATTGTTTTTTGCACCATTCTGTGTAAACTCTAAAGACTGTTGTGTGTGAAAACCCCAGGAAATCAGCAGCTTCTGAAATACTCACACCAGTCCATCTGGCACCAACACCCATGCCACAGTGAAAGTAGATCACAATTTTTTCCCATTCTGATGTTTGGAGTGAACATTAACTGAAGCTCTTGATTTGTATCTGCATGATTTTATGCATTGTGCTGCTGTCAAGTGATTGCCTGATTAGAGAACTGCATGAAACAGCAGGTGTATGGTCTACCTAATAAAGTGGCTGGTGTGTGTGTGTGAAGCATATATATATATATATATATATATATATATATATATATATATATATATATATATACACACAGTGGTGCTTGAAAGTTTGTGAACCCTTTAGAATTTTCTATATTTCTGGATAAATATGACCTAAAACATCATCAGATTTTCACACAAGTCCTAAAAGTAGACAAAGAGAAGCCAGTTAAACAAATGAGACAAAAATATTATACTTGCTCATTTATTTATTGAGGAAAATGATCCAATATTACATATCTGTGAATGGCAAAAGTATGTGAACCTCGAGGATTAGCAGTTAATTTGAAGCTGAAATTAGAGTCAGGTGTTTTCAATCAATGGAATGACAATCAGGTGTGAGTGGGCACTCTGTTTTATTTAAAGAAGAGAGATCTATCAAAGTCTGATCTTCACAACATATGTTTGTGGAAGTGTATCATGGCACAAACAAAGGAGATTTCTGAGGACCTCAGAAAAAGCGTTGTTGATGCTCATCAGGCTGGAAAAGGTTACAAAACCATCTCTAAAGAGTTTGGATTCCACCAATCCACAGTCAGACAGATTGCATACAAATGGAGGAAATTCAAGACCATCGTTACCCTCCCCAGGAGTGGTCAACCAACAATGATCCCTCCAAGAGCAAGGCGTGTAATAGTCGGCGAAGTCACAAAGGGCTCCAGAGTAACTTCTAAGCAACTGAAGGCCTCTATCACATTGGCTAATGTTCATGAGTCCACCATCAGGAGAACACAGAACAACAATGGTGTGCCTGGCAGGGTTGCAAGGAGAAAGCCACTGCTCTCCAAAAAGAACATTGCTGCTCATCTACAGTTTGCTAAAGATCACGTGGACAAGCCAGAAGGCTATTGGAAAAATGTTTTGTGGATGGATGAGACCAAAATAGAACTTTTTGATTTAAATGAGAAGCGTTATGTTTGGAGAAAGGAAAACACTGCATTCCAGCATAAGAACCTTATCCCATCTGTGAAACATGGTGGTGGTAGTATCATGGTTTGGGCCTGTTTTGCTGCATTTGGACCAGGACAGCTTGCCATCATTGATGGGACAATGAATTCTGAATTATACCAGTGAATTCTAAAGGAAAATGCCAGGAAATCCATCCATGAACTGAATCTCAAGAGAAGGTGGGTCACACAGCAAGACAACGACCCTAAGCACACAAGTCGTTCTACCAAAGAATGGTTAAAGAAGAATAAAGTTAATGTTTTGGAATGGCCAAGTCAAAGTCCTGACCTTAATCCAATCGAAATGTTGTGGAAGGACCTGAAGCAAGCAGTTCATGTGAGGAAACCCACCAACATCCCAGAGTTGAATCTGTTCTGTACGGAGGAACGGGCTAAAATTCCTCCAAGCCAGTGTGAAGGACTGATCAACAGTTACCAGAAACATTTAGTTACAGTTATTGCTGCACAAGGGGGTCACACCAGATACTGAAAGCAAAGGTTCACATACTTTTGCCACTCACAGATATGTAATATTGGATCATTTTCCTCAATAAATAAATGACCAAGTATAATATTTTTGTCTCATTTGTTTAACTGGGTTCTCTTTATCTACTTTTAGTACTTGTGTGAAAATCTGATGATGTTTTAAGTCATATTTAGGCAGAAATATAGAAAATTCTGAAGGGTTCACAAACTTTCAAGCGCCACTGTATATATATATTAATATTAGTACACAAAGTTCACAGACAAATGAAATGTTTTGGACAAATGTTCTTAATTAGCTATGCAACAAAAAAATAAAAAACTTCTGAAGCTAATATTCAAAATGGTTGATGATGTTGTCAAGGCAGTATAGCAAAAATAAATCGACCTTGGGGATGGTGTAGCATTACTACCTCACAGCTGCAGTGTCCCTAATTTAATCCTGAGCCCAAGTGACTGTCTGTGTGAAGTTTTCTTCTCATGTAATGTGTAGGTTTGCCCTGGGTTCTCTAGTTTAATCCCACATCCCAAAACATACCGGTAGATCCATCCATCCATTATCTGTAGCCGCTTATCCTGTCCGACAGGGTTGCAGGCAAGCTGGAGCCTATCCCAGCTGACTATGGGCGAGAGGCGGGGTACACCCTGGACAAGTCACCAGGTCATCGCAGGGCTAACACATAGACTCAGACAACCATTCACGCTCACATTCACACCTACGGTCAATTTAGAGCCACCAATTAGCCTAACCTGCATGTCTTTGGACTGTGGGGGAAATCGGAGCACCCGGAGGAAACCCACACGGACACAGGGAGAGCATGCAAACTCCACACAGAAAGGCCCTCACCGGCTGCTGGGCTCGAACCCAGGACCTTCTTGCTGTGAGGCAACAGTACTAACCACTACACCACCGTGCCACCGCCGGTAGGCCCTACCCTAGCTAAATCAGCTAATATGTGTATGTTTCACTGGAATGGACTGGCATTCCATCCAAAGTGTATTTCCCTTTGTGCCCAGTGTTCCTGGGATTGGCCTCAGGTCTACCATAACCCTGGCCAGGACAAATGGGTTACTGAAAAATGAAGGAAAAAAAAAGAATGTCAATAAATGCTGGATTGTGATTTCCTGTGACAAAAGTAAAAATCACAGACCCTTGGCAGTCCCCATCTCCTACTTTAAGAACTACAGGCTAATCACCTCCTGGGTGGACCAAGATGCTGCAATATTTGGTCAGACCTGCTGAAGGAATTTGTGTGTTTTATATCAACACAGAATAGAGCATTAACATTGGGTTTGATTGTTGTCCCCTAATAAGTGTAGTGTCATTGTCTTTATTGTAATGTTCAATGTTTTTGTGACTTGGAGTATTTATGCTCTTACGACCCCCTACCTCGCTTTTTCCCATTGCCCACTCCCTGCATGCGTCTTCATTATTATTGCACGTTGCTATGTCTTGTCAACACTGTGTATATCTTGTCAGCACTGTGTATACATTATGCATGTATGCTGCACCATGGGTCCAGGAGAAACATTATTTCATCTCAGTATGTATTGCACATTGTATTTGGTTGTCCCTTGTCATTTCATGACTGGACTACTGCAACTTGCTCCGGGCAGACCAACCTCTGCACACCATACGGCCTTTGCAACTGATCCAGAATGCAGCTGTACATCTTGTTTCCAACCTTCCCAAGTTCTTCCACACCACTCCATTGCTACAATCCCTCCACTGGCTTCCTGTAGTTGCCTCCATTAGATTCTAAAACACTGATGCATTCATACAGAACCAAAAAATGGTCCAACACCCACCTACCTTCAAGCACTTATCATGCGTTGCACTATGCGTCCTCCGATTCTCAAGCACTGCTTAGTTGGACCCACCATCTCTCAGAATACAAGGAAGGCATGCATCAGGACTCTGTTCTGGCACCGAGGTGGTGGAATGAACTTCCCCTAGATGTCTGAACAGCTGAGTCACTGGCAGTCTTCAAATGATGATGAAATATTTGCATGTTTATAGCCAACTTGGTGCTACGCGCCTCATCGGCTATCAGCTCATTTCTGTTTCCGGTTGAGAGTACTCTGTGCGCATTTTGTCTGCCACTTCTCACCGGAGCATTTTAATCCCCTCCCCTTTTTTTTCTTTTTGTGTTTGTATAGTTTTGTTTGTTATTTGTTTGAATGGTTTTTGTTTGAATGTTTTGTCTGTCGGTTGTGATGTAGCTCTGGAGCCAGTTTTGGGTGTCGGGTTCCTTCAGGCCTTGGTCTGCCATGGGTGACGTCTGTGCTCCTCACTATGGACTGCAATGAGCTTGTTGCTCTTTTAACATCGGGGTTGTCCACCACTCTGTGTGGCAATGCTTCTGTGCTTGGTGCAGTGTTCCAAGTGATGTTGCCCGGTGGCATCACAGTGGCTGTGGAGGTGGCTTGGGATATACCAGCGCTCTGGCAGCGGTGCTTCTGTGCCCGGTTTGTGGATCCATGGCGCAGTGTTCCGAGCGATGTTGCCCAGTGGTATCACAGCAGCTGTGCAAGCAGTGTGGGACATACCTTTGTGCGCCTTTTGGTCGGACTATGAGTAGCTACACCATTGGAATTACATCCTGACCCTCTTTTGGTGGACTTTTTTTTTGTAGTTGTAAAGCGACCTTGGGTGTGAGAAAGGCACCATGTAAGTTGAACTTATTATTATTATTATTATTATTTACGGTGGCACGGTGGTGTAGTGGTTAGCGCTGTCGCCTCACAGCAAGAAGGTCCGGGTTCGAGCCCCGTGGCCGGCGAGAGCCTTTCTGTGCGGAGTTTGCATGTTCTCCCCGTGTCCGCGTGGGTTTCCTCTGGGTGCTCCGGTTTCCCCCACAGTCCAAAGACATGCAGGTTAGGTTAACTGGTGACTCTAAATTGACCGTAGGTGTGAATGTGAGTGTGAATGGTTATCTGTGTCTATGTGTCAGCCCTGTGACTTCTCCAGAGTGTACCCCGCCTTTCGCCCGTAGTCAGCTGGGATAGGCTCCAGCTTGCCTGCGACCCTATAGAAGGATAAAGCAGCTAGAGATAATGAGATGAGATGAGATTATTATTTACCTCACCTGCTATGGAGTAAGCAGGGCGAGACATTGTTTTCGGTGGGGTTTCTTTGTAAACGATATTACGGGAAAATGGCTGGACCAATCTTCATGAAACTTTCAGGATAAACGGGCATTGGTCTCAAATAGAACCTCCAACATTTTGGGGGTCATCCGGTCAAGGTCAAAGTTTTTGTGGCCACTGCTTCATATAGATGCGGTAGCCACTATGTCATCATACTATAAGAATGTAAGAGTGTAACAATTGCGCAGTACGGTGTGAGAGCAGTACGGTGCGTTCTGATTGGCTGAGAGCAGCAGCGAATCAGAATCAGAACCATGTGTTTATTGGCCAAGTATGTTCACACACAAGGTCAAAATCCAGGTCAAGGTCACCAAAAAGGTCAAAATCGTTTTTTTTGTGATACCTTCCGCCATATTCATCATAAGTGCTACTGGGCGAGGTTTGTTTTGCCTGGCAACACATTATTATTATTATTATTATTATTATTATTATTATTAAACACCTGATCTTCATGGAGTTCTTTAAAAAGAAAAAAACCCCACACTTTTCTTGTATTGTGTGTTTTCCATACCCCAATAGGGTGTTTAAACTGATAATACGCTCAGTCCCTGATCTAGTGAATCAGTATAAGGATGTATTTATGAATAAAGACTTCAAAGCACTTCTGGAAAGACTTCAAAGCACTCTGCATAAGGGAGTCTGCCAAATGCCGTAAATGTAAACGTGAATGGTTGTGATGATGTCGATCTTCGACGTACTTCAGTTCTAGAGGGCAACAGTGAGTAGATAGTGTTGTTATTAGAGTGTACACTAGAGGGCAATAATGAGTGTCTTCTTAGAGTGTACACTACATACTCACTGCTGCCCTCTAGTGTACATTCTAATAACATTAGAGGGCTGCAGTGAGTATGTAATGTTCGAGTGTACACTAGAGGGCAGCAGCGAGTGTGTGTTCTTATTAGAGTGGACACTAGAGGGCAGCAACGAGTGTGTTCTTATTAGAGTGGACACTAGAGGGCAGCAACGAGTGTGTGTTCTTATTAGAGTGTACACTAGAGGGCAGCAGTGAGAGTCTAATCTGTTATTAGGTTGTGCACTAGGGGGCAGCACTGAACTGAAGACACGGAGCTCTGAGAGGAACAAAGGAGCGGAGGTGAGTATCGTTACTGGAGCATTGTAAGCCTTGGTACGATTAATATTTAAAAAAAAACTTAAATTGATGCTGAAGAGTATTTTTATTCTATCAAGTCGCCATTAAAGCAGTTTTTGTTCAGTAATGTGAATAAATTAGTCCGTGTTTTCACGCACGGGTGTAGGCTAACTAAATGGCTTTTTTTTTTGTAGATAAATTACTAGCCAACATTTCAATGAAACCGGTCCATATTTCTTACTGGTAATAACTCAGGATGGATGTTTTCTAGCGCACAGTACATATAGGTTATATTTACAGAAACCCGCCACGGATTATAAAGTATGATTTATAACTCCGAATTTACACGAATGTGGATCTGAACGTTAGCTACCGAGTCGTGTCACTGTGCCTCCATTGACTTCTCGCGAACTGCTTTTGAATCACATTTCGCGAAATTGCATTTCAATTATATCTTTATATACATAGTTCAACTCTTACGTAACATTTACAGCAGTGTGGATTTTTATTTCTGAGGAAGTTCAAGTATTTGGAATAATCTGGCCGCTGCTAGAACGGCAATGCTAATTATTTTAATTCAGGCGGAAGGGACAGCCCTGTGTGGGGTCCTTCGAGTGCAGCAGATCCACAATACAGCGCCAAAGCGGTTTAGGTTTTCTGCAAACATAATTAATGAAAATAAAAAGCAGTTAGTTGTGTTTTAATGGCTGGTTCCCAGGCGGATGATTAGCTAAAGATAAATATATATTTTGCTTCCTTTGTGAGCGAATGTGCTCGTCGTTTATAAAATGTAAACTCGAGCCGGATACTTTCTTGACCGTTTATTTAACCGCTGTCTCCATAAAGGTGCAGTAGTGTATTTTTCATTTTTATTTGTACAAATAAACTGGAAAATGTGTTTTAATGTTGTTTAAAATGTGGTTTTAGCAGTCGACTCGGGACAAGTGTTAAAAGCGGCTCAGAAAACGGGTTTGAAAAATTGACTTCCGGTCTGGAATCCTTCCCTGTGTCCTAAATCGCTCACTCGTTCACTACTCCCTACTCCCTCTATTGAGGTTTTTCACCCACGTGACCAAGTCATGTGATGCTGCCATTTTGGACGTCACGGCTCGAATCAGTTTGAATGCGAGGACGGCGATAAAAGAAAAAGGAGCGAGATGCAGAAAACACCTTCACTATCCAGCGACGTAGGGCATTTACAGGGCGAGCAGAGGGAGAGGTATTTGCAAAAACTGAGGTTAGCAGGCTTAGAGAACGACGTTTACCTGCTTCCACCAGGATTGTTCACTGACGTACGGAAGTACACGAAGCCCTCGTCTTTACCTGACTTCGGCCCACATGATCTGTATACCTATGTCGTTAAAAACCCATCGCCATACACAGGTATTGATCTGAAAGCGTATAAGAGTTTGGATACCTGCAAATATTTTGTGTCAGGCTGGGTAACATGCCTACATCAGCGGGTCGTCCCTGGAGCCGGTGGTCGCCATCTTATTACAGCTAAGGTTTGTTCACATTTTCATTTACTTTCGGTCCTCAGGATAAACAACATGTTATTAAATGTCATTGAAATAACTTCTTAGTCTGTTGACACATGGCCCGTTATAAATTTGCTGTTACCAGGCAATGACCAAGAACTGTATTATTAGGGTCGGTGTCTGTGTTGTAGCAGTGTACTAGCAGCTAGCTGTTAGCACTAATTAATGTCAACAACATAGCTAGTATGTTACTGTAGCAATGTTTACGTTCAGTCATTTGGATGACTGTTAAAACCTTTCAGTCTCAAGTTTTCCCTTTACTGTATTTACTAGTTTACTGTAATTATGATCCGGCAGCTATTTACACCGGATCCAGTGTAAATAACTGCTGGAGCGTGCTGCTTAATTTGAGGGGGAGCAAGCCGGAGCGCGCTGCTTAATTTTGGCCCTTTTCCACTACCCTTTTTCAGCTCACTTCAGCTCGCTTCAGCTCACTTCAGCCCGACACGGCTCGCGTTTCGACTACCAAAAACCAGCACGACTCAGCTCGTTTCAGCCCTGCTTAGCCCCTAAAACTCGCACCGTTTTGGAGTGGGGCTGAAGCGAGCCAAACCGTGCCGACTGAGGTTGGGGGCGTGAGCAGACACTCCCCTGTGCACTGATTGGTGAGGAGGAGTGTCCTCACATGCCCACACACGCCCCGCGAGCGCGCTGGGATCTGTAAACACCGCAAACCCGGAAGAATAATAATTATGAATTACGAGAATTTCTGAAGCCTTATGCGCCTCGCCTCATCTATACGCTCTTGCCAGTATCTGTCCGCGTTGTCGGTGACAACAAGCCACAGCACCAAGACCAGCAACACTAACGACTCCATGTCCTCCATGTTTATTGTTTACTATTCGGGTCGTGAGACTACCGCTTAAAAGATCACTGAATCAGTGACATACAGAGCATCGTGCACGAGTTCGCGGAGCGCAAGGCTCGTCGTATGCCCTTCAAATAATGCGCGCAGTAGGCTATTGATGTTTTATTATGAGCCATGTACAGTATGTCGCCTAATGTTTTTTTGTTTCTGAGTTACATGTTCGTTTGAAGGACTTAATGTACAAAATAACATAGTTGCACCCCGGAGTGTTGAAATTGGTAAACACAGTGCATTCAGTGAGGTTTGCACCGCCCTCCTTTTATTTCTGACTCTTCCTGTCACCGTTGCAACCTCTGAGTGCTCATTCGTATGCCCTTCAAATAATGTGCGCAGTATAGGCTATTGATGTTTTATTATGAGCCATGTACAGTATCCTAATGTTTTTTTGTTTCTGAGTTACATGTTCGTTTGAAGGACTTGATGTACTAAATAACATAGTTGCACCCGGTAGTGTTGAAATTGGTAAACACCGCAGTTGCGGACATTTTGTAGCCTAAAATGATGTTATGATAAGCTTTAATAAAGGGCCCGGTCATTTGCCCCGCCCCCGGCCCGGCTCTGACTTGTTCCGCCACTGTCACTGATGTCACTGTTTGCGCTGCTTAACGACATCACATGACGTCCACCCACTTTCGCTAACTCCACCCAATGTGTCCACCCACTTCCAGCCAGCACGGTTCAGCGCGGTTGTAGTCGAAATGCAACTCCAACAGCCCCGCTCAGCTCGACTCAGCACGGCACGGCTCAGCCGCGTTTGTAGTGGAAAAGCGGCATTTGAGGGGGAGCAAGCCGGAGCGCGCTCCGGAACCTCGGCCGGAGCACTCCGGGAGCAAGCCGGAGCGCGCTGCTTAATTTGAGGGGGAGCAAGCCGGAGCGCGCTCCGGAACCTCGGCTGGAGCACTCCGGGAGCAAGCCGGAGCGCGCTGCTTAATTTGAGGGGGAGCAAGCCGGAGCGCGCTGCTTAATTTGAGAGGGAGCAAGCCAGAGCGCGCTCCGGAACCTCGGCCGGAGCACTCCGGGAGCAAGCCGGAGCGTGCTGCTTAATTTGAGGGGGAGCAAGCCAGAGCGCGCTGCTTAATTTGAGGGGGAGCAAGCCGGAGCGCGCGGCTTAATTTGAGGGGGAGCAAGCCGGAGTGCGCGGCTTAATTTGAGGGGGAGCAAGCCGGAGTGCGCGGCTTAATTTGAGGGGGAGCAAGCCGGAGCGCGCTCCGGCAGCTATTTACACTGGATCTGGTGTCTGTAACACGTTGTTTTTCAAGCTGGTTCTCCCTCTCTGTCTGCAGCGTTAGTATGTAGCTTGACCTTCAAAATGGCGGACACCGGGGCGTCACGTGACCCTGTGACGTCAGGTGAAAAACCTCAATGTAGAGGACTGTATTGACCCTTCCCACTCATGTGACTTTCGTAAACGCGACCGCCATTTTGGACATGAAGAAATAACGGTTTATGGCACAGACCCTTTTGGTTCTCGCTCATCTAGCTGCTACAATGACTGCTTAGACTGCAACTATAATACCTAACACACATTTAAGTAGCCGTCGTAAAGATGTGAAACTCATCGAGTGACGAGTGTGTTCATTGATAAGCTAACACAATCTAAAAGTAGACATACCATCACACTGCCCTGGCGCTGTGTACAGTTTACCTTCTATGGTTTGTGCACTCACTATTTGCCATTACTTTCTCCAACCCAGTGTTCGAACTATGCCGATATTTTCGGGAGGGTCCCTTTTTTTCCCTTGGGGGTGTGTGTGCTTGCGCTTGTCTCAGAGCGCGGATCTCCAAACACATGAGAAGCCTATCTTACGCACATATCACACGGACTCCACACCTCCACACACGCATGGCGTCTGAAGTCATAACTCATCAGGGGAAATCGTGTCCGCATTGGCATGTTCAACAAACAACCTCGCGTCAACAATGATACCACACGCAAGAAAAAAAAAAAGTCAGGCTACTCAACACATCTGATCCACAGCAGCACCAAAGCATCACTGGAAATCATGTCAACAACCAATGTTCCATTTCAACACGCGTCAACAAACAAATGGCACCACAAACATGAACGAATCGGTCAGGCTACCGATTCCAAACCCACAGCAGACGAATAATTAAATGCATCTTACCTTAAAGCAGAATCGACCACAAAGGAAGCGTGTTGGCACTGTTGGCACACTTCCTTTCTACTAGTTTGTGTCCCCAACCTGGCAGCAGCAGTCGTCATATCGGTTTATTTTATCTTTGATGTAAACACAACACTTCGGATATGCAAACGCTTCCCGTTACACACGATTGCTATGTCGATAAACATCATTTTGCCAATATTTTAGAGACCATCCATCTTCTCTGTCGGTCAGCATCTGTCAGGATCCGATAAAATGATAAATCTTGCCTTGTGTGTTGATGGTTACTACATCCAGGTGCACAACAATATAATGGCATGATGGAAGTCTTGCTGAAAGTAAAAACTTTCTTTGATGGCTATATTCCTTTCGATGCTTCGCTGTCGTTCCTCGTTGTTGGCTGTGGTAGACTACTGGTAGTTCATGTCCAAAATGGCGGCAGCATTTGTCGTGACATCACGTGGGATGGGTCAATAGTGAGCTCATTGGTTAAATGAAAAACACTTAAGGAGACTAGTCCATCGCGCTGGTATTTACGTCATTACTGTTGCACAATTAAAATGTGCCACATCAGTCGGCTGGTGGGTTTTGAAAATAATCAAGAAATGCATGTATTTTTTTTCGTGGTCCTGTTTCCATCAAATCATGCGCTCTGATTGGCTCGCAAGCGGTCCGGAATCCAACGATCCGGACCCCGGTTACGGACCTTTTGGCGACTAGTTCGTTCACAACAGCAAACAACATCGGAGCAAAATTTTGTCAAGATCTATTTTCGCATTTCTCAGTATAATCGCATTAATTTTACAGCAGGGATAGCGGTAACGACAGCGTTCACAGCGAAAGCAAATTTTACT
The DNA here is from genome assembly GCF_027579695.1 of Neoarius graeffei. Lineage (NCBI taxonomy): Eukaryota > Metazoa > Chordata > Actinopteri > Siluriformes > Ariidae > Neoarius > Neoarius graeffei. The sequence goes on from NC_083588.1 coordinate 13,757,863, forward strand.
ACCCTGATGAAGACAAAATGAAATAAAATAAAACATTTCAGGAGAAAGCCGAAAACGAGCTTGTAGCTGGTTTGTTCTAAATATGGTTTCCCTTTCGGGCGCTCTCATTTTCTGTTAAAATTTGGTAAAGAAGAAAATATATATATATCATTTACCAGCTTAAGGTTGGTCCGTATCGTGAAATACCGTGACTTCGGCCCAGAGGCCTCGGTCAGTATTTTCAAGACCTCGGTCACGGTATTTTACAAAAATAAATAAAATAAGTATTATGTTATACTGAGCGTCTTTCCCACATTAATCAATACAAAGTACCTGCATCTTTCAGTTCCTTTAAATCATGTCTGAATGCTTTCTTCTTTGCCACTGCTTTTTATTAAATCAAATTTGAGACTTGTCATTTGATTTCTTTCAGCGCAACCGCAGTGCATGATGGGATATATTGCTTTGGTTAGGGTTGGGTTTTTTTTGTTGTTTTTGGTTCCTCTCCTTCAAAACTTTATTTAGAACATATAATACAAGCCAATCAGGTACTTCAAAGTCACATATAATTCATTCTGTTGGTTGAGCAAAATAAAAAAGTAAAATAAACAAGCAATATAAAGGGCTTTCTCATATTAACTGAAAGATGTCAAGTAATGGAAACAATTTAAGGGCTTTTTTCTCATTAATCAGCTTTATTGACTTAAGACCGTATGCTTATTCCTCCACCTAATCGGACAGGGTTTTGTTTTAAAATACCTGCATTTATGTATAAAGAATTTTCCTGCTTTGGTTCGTGGTCATCGGTTGTACACTACTTTTCGTGATGCATTGTGGGATACTTTGAGTGCACTATATAGGGTGTAAATAATCCTCACTAAGGTTTCGGACAGCACTATAAAATGGCGTCCCCACTATATCGTGCCCTATAGAGTGAGTCGGGAGCAATTTTGGACACAGGGCTTGTTGTTGTCTGTTTACAAAATATGGACGAGTCACGGGATATGGGTCCATGGAAAATTAAAAATGTATACAACCCCGATTCCGAAAAAGTTGGGACAAAGTACAAATTGTAAATAAAAATGGAATGCAATGATGTGGAAGTTTCAAAATTCCATATTTTATTCAGAATAGAACATAGATGACATATCAAATGTTTAAACTGAGAAAATGTATCATTTAAAGAGAAAAATTAGGTGATTTTAAATTTCATGACAACACATCTCAAAAAAGTTGGGACAAGGCCATGTTTACCACTGTGAGACGTCCCCTTTTCTCTTTACAACAGTCTGTAAACGTCTGGGGACTGAGGAGACAAGTTGCTCAAGTTTAGGGATAGGAATGTTAACCCATTCTTGTCTAATGTAGGATTCTAGTTGCTCAACTGTCTTAGGTCTTTTTTGTCGTATCTTCCGTTTTATGATGCGCCAAATGTTTTCTATGGGTGAAAGATCTGGACTGCAGGCTGGCCAGTTCAGTACCCGGACCCTTCTTCTACGCAGCCATGATGCTGTAATTGATGCAGTATGTGGTTTGGCATTGTCATGTTGGAAAATGCAAGGTCTTCCCTGAAAGAGACGTCGTCTGGATGGGAGCACATGTTGCTCTAGAACCTGGATATACCTTTCAGCATTGATGGTGTCTTTCCAGATGTGTAAGCTGCCCATGCCACACGCACTAATGCAACCCCATACCATCAGAGATGCAGGCTTCTGAACTGAGCGCCGATAACAACTTGGGTCGTCCTTCTCCTCTTTAGTCCAAATGACACGGCGTCCCTGATTTCCATAAAGAACTTCAAATTTTGATTCGTCTGACCACAGAACAGATTTCCACTTTGCCACAGTCCATTTTAAATGAGCCTTGGCCCAGAGAAGACGTCTGCGCTTCTGGATCATGTTTAGATATGGTTTCTTCCTTGAACTATAGAGTTTTAGCTGGCAACGGCGGATGGCACGGTGAATTGTGTTCACAGATAATGTTCTCTGGAAATATTCCTGAGCCCATTTTGTGATTTCCAATACAGAAGCATGCCTGTATGTGATGCAGTGCCGTCTAACAGCCCGAAGATCACGGGCACCCAGTATGGTTTTCCGGCCTTGACCCTTATGCACAGAGATTCTTCCAGATTCCCTGAATCTTTTGATGATCATATGCACCGTAGATGATGATGATGATGATGATATGTTCAAACTCTCTTTGCAATTTTACACTGTCGAACTCCTTTCTGATATTGCTCCACTATTTGTCGGCGCAGAATTAGGGGGGTTGGTGATCCTCTTCCCATCTTTACTTCTGAGAGCCGCTGCCACTCCAAGATGCTCTTTTTATACCCAGTCATGTTCATGACCTATTGCCAATTGACCTAATGAGTTGCAATTTGGTCCTCCAGCTGTTCCTTTTTTGTACCTTTAACTTTTCCAGCCTCTTATTGCCCCTGTCCCAACTTTTCTGAGATGTGTTGCGGTCATGAAATTTCAAATGAGCCAATATTTGGCATGAAATTTCAAAATGTCTCACTTTCGACATTTGATATGTTGTCTATGTTCTATTGTGAATACAATATCAGTTTTTGAGATTTGTAAATTATTGCATTCCATTTTTATTTACAATTTGTACTTTGTCCCAACTTTTTTGGAATCGGGGTTGTATTAGTCTAAAGAAGCTATCTTTATTTTGTCACATGCATGCTCAAGTACAGTGAAACTCATCTGAAGCAGTGAACACACACACCTACCCAGAGCAGTGGGCAGCTCTGCTGCAGCGCCCAGGGAACAGTTGGGGGTTCGGTGCCTTGGTCAAGATTACTTCAGCCCAAGGCCGCCCCATGTGAACCGAAGTGCATGTCTTTGGACTGTGGGGGAAACCGGAGCACCCGGAGGAAACCCATGCAGACACGGGGAGAACATCCAAACTCTACACCCAAAGGCCCCTGTCAGCCACTGGGCATGAACCCAGAACCTTCTTGCTGTGAGGCGACAAAGCGAACCACTCCACCACCGTGTACAGAATGATCTTTTCTTTATGGATATGTGATATTTTCTATGAAATATAAATCGCTAAAATGAAGTAGTAAATTAAAAGTAAGCATACAAATGCAGGTGAAATATTTACATTTTGAACTTGAGCAGTCCAAATATTTAATTGTTCTAGACTTAATTTGTTTGTTTTTTTTCCCTGAGTGTAAAATTCCGTCATCTCGGATGGAACCGTTTCCTGCATTTTGTACAGTTAAACATGAATCCATATTCTGGCTTCCTCCATGTGCAGTAAAGTTTTATGATGTTCCACATCTCTTATCGAAAGACTCGTCTGCTGATTAGTTAGTATTGGCTTGACTTTATCTGGCGCTTCTACCTCCATCATGTAGCTCCCATTGACAGATAACGTCACCGTGGAGACAATCTTTGTGACATCTGTGTCATTATTCCAGAGACCGTAGCAACGTTCGTAAAATTAACCATCCGTATGAAATCCTTGACCGGTCCGTAAATTACTCGCATCCGTGTTAAAATCCATAACGCCTCCGTATTTTGTATCACATATATATCTTTCCTTGAATCCCTAGTCCGTGATTTGTCTGTATTTTGTCAACCACTGTTATTGTTGAATGAGCCTCCTGTCAGTTATGTTCTAAACACTGTACTTTGGGCTGTTGCAGATCCTGGGGGTGACGTGTCGTAAACGTGGGTGGGAATGGGGCTCAAGGAGAAAATAAAAACATTACAGTATCAATCCTACTTACTTAATCATTAATCTTAGCTAATGCTCCTTTCATTTTTTTTTTTTTTTTTTTTCCTGAAACTGATATAATGTCTTGCAAACGTCAAGGATTGTGTTGACTTAATGCATGAATTTTTTTCCCTGTTACAGAAGCAAACGATGGAATTAGCCTGATATTGTCAAATCCTGCCAACAAGATGTCAAGTAAGAACTCATTTCATCAAACTAAATCCGTCTTTGTGTCATGGCCTTTGTTGACATCTTTTCAGAGGAAAGTAGCTAATGTGTACTCGGAGATGTCTAGGGAGGTCCTGGACAAATTTGCATGTCAAAGTCTGTTAAACTATAAACTGGTTAGAACTGCATACGTATTAAGAAACTGATCATTTCTGTCAGTAGCGCAGACAAAATGAAGGGAACCAGAGCAGGTAGTTGGGGAGATGTACAGTGCGTAAAGGAAATGGTGACCGATGAAATGGCTCGCTTTTATTACTTGCAAACGTCACCAAGAAAGAGTCTCAAAATGGAGACCAGCGTGTGTGGGTGGGACAGGAACGACTGGGTGAGTTGACTGAACCTGTTTTCTGTGGTGGGAGTTGGAGAGCCATATCGAGTTCAGTATCGTCACTAATATCTGCTCAAAAGGTTGCTAGATTTGTTGCCAGACTTCCCTCCCCCCCGAATAAAGTAACAACAAATCTAGCAACACTGGTAGTGGCTTTACATCTGACTTCACTTACCTGAACATTCCCACCGTCATGTGTATTTATTTGAGCATGCGTTTAATTACACCTTTAACATGATTCGACTGAAGCTGACTTGATAAACACGCTTTTGTGCTGCTTAATTATGAAAATAGTTATTCAATCAATCTTTCCTCCCAACACAGAACGGCCATCTTACGCCCCGCCTCCTGCTCCGGCCCCCACTACAGTAAGTATTTCACAACATGTCAGTCATCCTCTCAAATGCCCTGCCCCCTCCCCCCAATCACCCCAACTTTAAAGCGCACAGGACTGTGTGGACAGGACTGTGGGACGATGATGGACACCTTCAGTGGGGGTGGCGAGGAAATTTATGCTCTAAAGACATCATTTTGAAAAATCTCCATGTTAGGCAAACTACAAACTGAGATTTTTTGTTTGTTTGTTTTTTAGCATTTTTTTTTTTTTTTTTTAAACCATCTCATCAAATTTGCCTCTCCCACCCCCATAGTGTGTGTGGCTTTGCTACAAATGGATGTAGAACAAATGCCAGTTTGTGCTGCTATCAAAAAATTGCTGCTTTTTTTTTTTTTTTTTTTTTGCATGTTTTAAGCGAATCATGAGCAAGAACCAACAAACAAACAAAAAAAAAAGCAAGATTTGTTCATTTTCTTTTCTTTTGGTCCCTTCCTCCCTTGTTTGTTGTCATTTCTCATTCGTGTTTTGTCTCATTTGTCTCCATCAGCAAATGCCCACCACCACTGGGTTTGTGGGGTACAACCCATACAGCCATCTGGCCTACAACAACTACAGGCTGGGAGGAAACCCCGGCGGAAACAACAGGGTAATGGTAGGATCCATGCTAAATAGAGGAACCCCGATACTGCTAGCATTATAGATAAAACCAGCTAATCTTGCCTCAGAGGCAGGATCTGTTTTTAATCAGTCGATTTGCTTTCAAGGAAAAAAAAAAAATGGTTAGATTGTCTCTAGCTCTAGTTGCTTCCATAAATCCTTTCATGTTTTTCATGCTTCTGGAAGTCAGTCTCTCTTGAACTGCTTTGCTGGCTTCTCATTTGAGAGATTGGTTTTCAAAAGTGCTCCACCCTCTTTCATGTCGGTCATGTTATCATGTCATTTATTTTGTTGTGAGTGCTGATGGCTAGGTTTCAACCATTTTAAAATGGTCGCTTATAGGCATGTGCCGATATTAAAACCATCACGCTTAAGGATTGCCTTTCGATGATGACTGTCCTTCTGAACAGGACAGAATTGATCTACTCAAGCAGACTTCCCTGCAAGTGCTTGATGCTAACAGTATTGTCCGTGTCGAAAGTTGCCATTGTGAGAGATTCTGACTAATCGTCACATGTCTAGCCGCTCGCTCTGCACCCAAAGACCCTGTAGGTCACCTGCACCCCGATAGCTGTTTTGTTGTCCCTGCATGGGTGTGTCACAGCGCATTGCCGGTTTAAGTAAGCCCACTCAAATGACCATTTTGGTTGTGCTGCCTCTCAGAACACGTCTCCATTTCTCAGCCGTGCATTCGCTCCCCTTACTCATAGTGCTCCATTGCTGTGGCCCCCCCACCACACACATATATACACACACACACAATCATACTGTTGCATCTCCTCGCTAATTTCTAACTGTCCTTTTATGTTTTGTTCTTTTTCTCCTGGCAGAACTCCTCTGGGATTACGGTTCCCAAGCCGCCCAAACCCCCCGATAAGCCTCTGATGCCCTACATGCGGTACAGCCGGAAGGTAAGCAGGAAGGTAAGACACCCACGGTGTCTGCTTTTACTGCTTATTTTTCACCACCCCTCCCACCGGGAGATGGTACAATCCGTCATTGCTTCCCATGGATGACCTCAAACAGGAAGTGTGATGCTGAAGCATTGTAAAAATGAAATTCTCTGTCTGTGTTTGCTGTTTGTAATCAAGGCCGGAAGAGTGACGGTCACTCTCGGATCTCTGATCCGCCGTGATTTCGACAGCAAAAAGTTTTCCGAAAGCATCTAACGAGCAAGCTAACCCAGCACATGGTTCTGAACGGGACACCTGGGAACTATGCGTAACCGCTGGTCCTCTTCTACAGGTTTGGGACCAAGTGAAAGCCTCCAACCCTGATTTGAAGCTGTGGGAGATTGGGAAGATCATCGGGGGCATGTGGAGGGACCTCACGGATGAGGAAAAGCAGGATTACTTAAACGAATACGAAGCTGAGAAGGTTAGTCACCGAGCTGGTGGTAAATCCAGAGTGATTCTCCTGCTTGATTGTATTTATCTAGTAAAGAATAATGATCGTGGCGTGGAAATAAGCATTTGAGTACGCTAACTCAAATATCTCGCGAGCTCATCGTGTGAGGAGGATGCCAGGGATAACTGCGCAGTCTCGGTGGCAGCGCTTGTTAGCTTAACGTGTGTCTGATCGCAGTCTCTGCCCGTTTGTTTGCAGATCGAATATAACGACTCCCTGAAAGCTTATCACAACTCCCCGGCGTACCTAGCATACGTAAATGCTAAAAACCGTGCCGAAGCGGCTCTGGAGGAGGAAAGCAGGCAGAGACAGTCTCGTCTGGACAAAGGAGAGCCTTACATGAGTATCCAGCCAGCTGAAGATCCTGACGGTGAGAAGCACACTGCTGTACGAAATAGCGTGTGGAAATAATCTGGCACCTGAGGAACATGTCTGTTTGTCTTGTGCGTTCGTTCATGTGTCCCTCCCTGCGTGTGTTCGGATAGATTACGATGATGGGTTCTCGATGAAGCACACTGCAGCAGCTCGGTTCCATAGGAACCACCGTCTGATCAGCGATATCCTGAGTGAAGTGGTGGTGCCTGACGTGCGCTCGGTGGTCACGACGGCACGAATGCAAGTGCTCAAACGCCAGGTCCAGTCCCTTATGGTGCACCAGGTACACACACACGAGTTCCTGTATCGGAATCGTGCACGATGATTTGACCGTTTTGTAAATAGCCATAGTAGCTTCAGTAAGAAGAACGGGAATTCCTTCAGTGTTGTCGTGTGTGTTGATTCAGAGGAAGCTAGAGGCGGAGCTGCTGCAGATTGAGGACAGGCATCAGGAGAAGAAGAGGCGGTTCCTCGAGTCCACCGATTCCTTCAACAACGAGCTCAAACGGGTAAGACACTCTCTGAGCAGTGAAAAGCGTCCAGTTCAGTGACTCGGGTGTGGTTTGGGACAGATGCACAGTGACTGGTGACAGTGGATATGTACACTACCATTCAAGAGTTTGGGGTCACTTTGAAATGTCCTTATTTTTGAAAGAAAAGCACTGTTCTTTTCAATGAAGATCACTTTAAACTAATCAGAAATCCACTCTATACATTGCTAATGTGCTAAATGACTATTCTAGCTGCAAATGTCTGGTTTTTGGTGCAATATCTCCATAGGTGTATAGAGGCCCATTTCCAGCAACTCTCACTCCAGTGTTCTAATGGTACAATGTGTTTGCTCATTGCCTCAGAAGGCTAATGGATGATTAGAAAACCCTTGTACAATCATGTTAGCACAGCTGAAAACAGTTTAGCTCTTTATGCCCCTTTTCCACCAAAGCAGTTCCAGGGCTGGTTCGGGGCCAGTGCTTAGTTTGGAACCGGGTTTTCTGTTTCCACTGACAAAGAACTGGCTCTGGGGCCAGAAAAACTGGTTCCAGGCTAGCACCAACTCTCTGCTGGGCCAGAGGAAAGAACCGCTTACGTCAGCGGGGGGCGGAGTTGTTAAGACCAACAACAATAACAAGACCACGAAAGATCACCATTTTTAAGCGACGAGAAGCAGCAGCTGTACAAACGCGAAGTAATTTATTATTATTGTTGTTGTTGCCGCCGCTGCTGCTTCTTCCGTGTTGTTTTTGCTTTGATATTCGCGCCAAGGTTTATGCAAACGTGGCGCCGTAACTTCCGTATACAGCGATGTAATGACGTATGCAGCGGCATAATGACGTGGCTCCGCTTAGCCCCGCGAGCTATGGAAAAGCAAACTGGTTCTCAGCTGGCTCGCAAGTTGAACGAGTTGTGAACCAGCACCAGCACTGGCTCCGAACCAGCCCTGGAACTGATTTGGTGGAAAAGGGGTATTAGAGAAGCTATAAAACTGACCTTCCTTTGAGCAGATTGAGTTTCTGGAGCATCACATTTGTGGGGTTGATTAAATGCTCAAATTGGCCAGAAAAATGTCTCGACTAGATTTTCTATTCATTTTACAACTTATGGTGGTAAGTGAAAGTGTGACTTTTCATGGAAAACACAAAAATGTCTGGGTGACCCCAAACTTTTGAACGGTAGTGTATGTAATGGGATTTGTGAAGGAATGATGTGAACCTTCATTTCTTTTGCATTAGTAGATTACAAAGTGTATATGACTGAACAGTGGAGGGGATGGAGAGTCATGCATATCTCTGGATACAGCATGAGAATTCAAAATACTCCCAAAAGGGAGCTTGATATGAGGTTAGATTAGATTTGTCTCAGAGTTGATGTGTGTGTTGGTGTGTAGCTGTGCAGTCTGAAGGTGGAGGTGGACATGGAGAAGCTGGCAGCAGAGATGGCAGCGGCGGAAGAAGCTGCGAGACGGAGGGCGGAGGAGAGGGAAAGGGAGCGAGAGAAGGAGAGAGAGCGAGAGAAAGAGCGAGAGACGGAGGCGGAGAAGACGGAGAGAGCAACCGAGGAGGATCAGCAAGGACCAAGTGGACCAAACAGCAGCGAACAGAATACCAGCACTGATAGCAAGGAGCAGGACAAACCCAGTCCAATGGAGACAGGTGAGGACAGAGACCTGAATCACACATACAAATGCTTTCCCTACCTACACCTAAACACTAATTGTGTTCAAGATGTTTTCCTCCACTGTAACATCTCCGGGTGACTGTGTCCTGCAGATGAGGCTCGTGCTGACGTGCCTGAGGGCCAGCAGGAGTGCGAGGAGCACACAGTGGAGAAGCCAGAGCAAGTAGAGAGTGGGTTAGAGGAGGGGGCAAGCGACAGTAATCCTCCACTCGAGAGAGAAAACAGCACAGAGTCTGCACCCTCTGATAGTGCGCTGGAGGAGAGAGCACCTGCCGCCCCACAGTAACTGAGCAAACCCCACACTCCTGCGTGTGTACATCCTCTGAACCTTGACGCGCAGAAAAATCAAAGGTTTTTAGAGGACACCGCCCCTTTTGTGTTTGTTTTACGTTTATCCCGTCATCCTCTCATAATACCCTGAACCCAACTGCAACACGTTCACGAATTTTTATCAGGGGAGGGGGGGGGTTCATTAAAACAGCCTCTGGAAGATTTGCTTGAATAAAACGGATGGTATGTAGACGTTCTCCATCACACGTTGCCGCATTCGGCCGACAGAACTTTAATTATGTACGACCTTTAATACTGGAAGTTAAAAGGTAATATATAATTCAAACGGAACGTGTGACCCAAGCTAACAGTTCCTTTAGTTTTATTATTAGAACTTCACTTCATTAAAGGAGAGTAAATCTCCCACTTTTACCAGTGCCAGGCTTTGTGAAGTCAAGGGAAAAAAGGTTTAATTTTGCGCCTTCTACGCTCATGTCCCTTAAAACTCAATTTTCCTCTCAATTTGAAACCTTATTTAGCTGTAGACGGTGTTTAGGTAGCCTAATTTCTTCCCTCTTTTATTTCCCTAATATTCTTTCACTGACCTGATTGCATATCTTGGCAGGATGCTGCCGTAAAGCGCAGGTGAAACGGTCAGCAATCTCACTAGGTTGTTAGCATACACCTTCTCGTTAAACGCAGCCGTTTTGTACTGTTATGATGTATTACCCAATAAAGTGATTTATATGTCTTAACTTCTTGTCTCAGGCATTACTGTGTGACAAAATGCAGACGTTGAATTGAAGCTGTTTTCTGAGCACAGTAATTTCCAAATTGGCGAATCTCAAACACCCTTCTTTTTTAGCAAGGGTTCCTCCATAGAGCATTGAAAAACATGTTCTCCTGCAGTCTCACTTGAAATTTCTGGTTCCCGTAGTCCAAGAAAGGGCTACGTGTACTCAATTATACTCCAGGATTAGGACATGCATTTCTTTCTCCAGGAAAGTAGATTCATTGAGCTGTTTTTAAAAGATGTGGTCGATTCAGTAATCTGGCTATATCTGAAGGAAAGGAGCACCTGCACTGGCGTCAACTGCAAAGTGGTTAAGAGGTTCCTCAAAGCTTGGGGCAATGGCAAAGGTGCTTGGATGCTGTCTGATGTCTTTCGGCAAGTTCCCCACTGAACCTTTGGGTGAAGATCGCTATAGGTGAAACTACAATAGCACCAATCTGACAGAAACCCTGTAATAACCAGCCATTCGAAGAAATGTCTGTGCCCACTAATAACTGGCTACAGGTGTATTCTCTGTACTTTGACAGAAGGGCTATGGTAACTCAAATAACTACTCCGTGAAACCATGCTAAACAGAAAAGCATCTCCAACCACAATGTATCCAATCTGTAGGGGGATGGGCTACAAAAGCAGAAGACCACACTGGGGTCATTTCCTCTCAGCAAGCTTTAGTGGGCACAGACGCACTCAAACTAGACAAGTGAGGATCGGAAAATTGTCACCTGAACGTTTCCAATCTTTACTTGCCCGCTTTCAACGGATGAGCCAAATGAGGTGATGCTTGTAATCATAGCCGAACTGAGTACTACTACCAGAAGTAAACAAAATTTCCACAAAGGAATACACGTTTCCTTGCAAAAAAGCAATAACTCAGCTTAAACCCAGGTATTACGCAAATCGTGCGACAAACACCAGATCATACATTTGCAATATGTCGAGCTGGCACTGCTCGTCTGAAATATGAGCAAAGAATTAATTTACGGAACCACAGAAAGTACAAATGAGTAACGGAGTCCGGGTGTCACTAATGCTGTAGTCTAATGGGGCTCATCTTGGTAACCTCAACACTGGTATTTGTGTGTAAATGGGCTGTGTATCGAGCCTAAATCCTCATGATGTCCAGCAGGGGGCGGTGTATCAACAGGGGTAGAACTACACCAGTTCGTAGTCTCATCACATGGTCTGTAGGCGAATCTGAGGTTAATTTGGTTACTTCCGATCAGGTTTGGAAATTGTCACACCAAAATTAGCTTTTTTTTTTTCCCATTGTGCTTCTGGTGTTGGATTACTGATTACAAAACACATCGACATTTCTCCAGAATCCCTGGACAAAGCGAACTTTTGCACTTTCTCTTGCCTGTCCAAGTCTTTATTTTCCTTCCATCCATCCATCACCCCTGACTTTCTCATTACTGTTTCTGCCTTTCTATCTTTTTGTCTCTGACTCTTTGGCCTGCTGTGTGTCTCTTTCGCAGTCTGATAAAACATCTTGTGGTTTTGTTAATGCTGCTACCAGCTGGGTGCAGTGTGGGGCACGACCTGACTGTGGCTTCCCCCACACACACTGAACCAGAAGAAACACAGTTCTGCTGAGCAACAGCACCATGTTCAGTATACACAGGGCATGAAAAGCAGTGTAACTAAATACAGCAGGATACGGTCACCCTACACTGGTATTGCTATGTTTGGTAGGATTCTTCCACTGATGTACGAATTATTGTAGCCAACCTCATTATGCAACTGAAAAAGATATAAATATCTGGTCCTGATAAACACAGTGACATTCAGGAAATAGTAATAAATAAAGCCAAAATATATCATGAGTCTCGTCACCTATGATGTTTCAAATATTTGCCAAGCAATTTTTTTTCTGTTTCGAGTTCCTTATAAAAAAGGTAATGTACAGTAGTGCATACACAAAGTGCACTGCGTCTGTCACATCTTTCAACTTTTCATAATGCAGCGAAGAAGACTTTTGTATCTTTAGTCGCATCCAACCCTGATTCCAAACAATTTGGGATGCTGTGTAAAATAAAAAAAAAAAAAAAAACAATGCAACAATTCTATATTCAATGATCAAATATAGGTTTTCAACTGAATACAATGCAAAGACAAGATATTTAATGTTTAATCTGATGTGTTATTGTTTTTTGTGAATATAAACTCATTCTTAATTTGATGCCTGCAATACATTCCAAAAAGTTGGGACTGGAGTATGTTTTTACCACTGTGTCATATCGCCTTTACTTTTAACAACACTCAGTAAACGTTTGTGAACCGAGGACACACATTGTTGAATTTTGAACATGAAATTCTTTCCCATTCTTGCTTGATCTATGACTGCAGTTGCTCAACAGTCGTATTTTGCGCTTCATAATATGTCACATGTTCGGAGGCAGACAGGCCAGTTTAGCACCCGTACTCTTACGATGAAGCCATGCTGTTGTAACACGTGCAGAATATGGCTTGGCATTGTTTAACTGGAATAAGTAGGGGCATCCTTGAGAAAGATATCGTCTGGATGGCAGCATATGTTGCCCCAAAACCTGTATGTACCTTCCAGCAGTCATGGTGCCTTCACAGATGTGTAAGTTTTCAATGCCATGGGCACATACCATTACAGGCCTTCTACTCCTCCTACTCAAGCGAGTAGGACGTTTCTTTGCTTTGCTCCTGCTTTCTTAATCTTTATTTCTATACTTTCTCATTGAATTTCCACTATTTTTTTTTTTTTAAATGCCAGGAAGCAAAAAATCCTGCAGAAAATGCATGGAATTAGAACAGAGGATTTCTATTCTGGAATCAAAGATTAATGCTCTGCCAAAGACGGACAAATTAAAAGCGATATCTCAGGAAAGGAGTACTGAAACAGTGGCTGAGAATGCAGAGATTGCACTCCGACAGACTGAGGACATTGCAGACCAAGTGGAAGAATTCATAACTCAACCTGTAAGTACTGAAAACTGGCAAATGATGGGTGCTAAGCCCAAAAACAGAAGAGTAATTACTTCAACACCAGCTCGTTCTACAAATTACAATAGGATCTACAATCCTATGGAAAATCCACAGCCCATAAGGCTTCAGAACAAATTTGAATGCCTCAGGGATGTGGAAGAGGATTTGTCAAGCGGACAAACGCATAGTAAAAAGAGATCACACCAAGATCAAAGAGCTGTGAGAAGAGGCAAAAAGCAGCTCGTAACACCACCTGATCCCACAACCCTTGTTCTTGGTGATTCCACTGTAAGACAATTAAAAGGTTATGAGATGATTATTTGTTGTCTTCCAAATACATCCATCTCTGACACCAAAGACAGCATTTTGAAACTCATGTCCGAGCATAAAACTATTAAACGTATTGTTGTGCATGTGGGAGCAAATGATGTTTTCAGAGAACAGCTGTTTGTCCAAGATGATTTCAGAAAACTTTTTTCTGAGCTCTATAAGACTGGAATTCAATCTTTTATCAGTGGCCCACTCCCAGCGAGAGGAAGTTTTGCTTTTTCTCGACTCTTCAGTCTTAACACCTGGCTTGGAAAAACTTGTTCTTCATTTGGTATGAATTTCATAGACAATTTTAACCTTTTTTGGAATCGCAAAGAATTTTACAAGCCAAATAGCACTGAACTCAGCTGGATTGGAGCCAAAGTTAGCAGACCACTACAAACTTGCAATCTTTTCTCAGCCAGCACCGAGGAAAACAGTTGATAAGATGTCGCAGACTGACATAGTTACAAAGCCTAAACAATCATCTTTGCAAGTCGTCATCAAGGACACACAAACATCTGACTTGCAGGCCTCCCAACATTCAAGGACAGACGACTCCACTTCTCCTCGGATGGATTTCCCAAATAGCATGAAAAAATTGCTCCCAATGGCTACACTTTCTTTTTCCAGCCCAAATCTGTCGCGACAAGCAGTGTATCCAGTTCATCAAAATTGTGTTCGTCCAGGACTTTCAGCTGGCTACAAATCTTTTTCACCATCCAAAAGATACATGTCATCTCCAATCCTTTCACCCTCAAACCAAATGGAACATTTAGAAAGTCTTGTTTGATGTACTCTGGGTCCCTGCAAATGGATGTAATGTTGAAAAAAAGCTGGGACCCGATGTTGACACTATTCCTGTGTAGATAAGAAACAGAAAACATAGAGCACATTTAACCCTGGGGGTGAACCAATCTAATCTCCTTCCTGTTTTAAAACAGCATCAGAGTGCACAACCAAATATTGCTTCTAGAATTTCTGTAGCTCTTCTGAACATTAGATCACTTTTAAACAAGTCATTTTTAATTAATGATCTTATTTGTAAACACAATCTTGATTTTTTGCTTCTAACTGAAACCTGGCTGGATCAAGCAAATAGTGCTACCACCCATATCGAAGCAGCTCCCCCAAATTTTAATTTTTTGAATGTTACCCGACAAGGGAAAGGTGGAGGGATCGCAAATATATTCAAAGTCTCTTTTCAATGTAAACAATCCTCACTTGGTGATTTTATGTCCTTTGAACACTTATGTGCACTTGTTACATGCTCTCCTAACATATTATTATTAACTATTTATAGGCCTCCGAGACATTCAGCCAAAGTCTTTCTTGAAGAGTTTGGTGAACTGTTATCAGTCATTTGCTTAGAGTTTGATTGTCTTATTATATCTGGGGATTTTAACTTGCATGTAGATAATACTGATAACATTTATGCCAAAGAACTATTTGCAATTATTGATAACTTTAACCTAGTACAACATGTACAGGGACCGACCCACTCTCGTGGTCATACTCTTGACCTCGTCATCACAAAGGGTCTTACTGTTTCTTATACTGTTGTTGACCTGGCCTTATCTGATCATTTCTGTGTTTTCTTTGAAGTTTCTATGTCTCCTCACATTCAGAATAGCTCAACGACTATAGGTAGGAGAGTCATAAATGACAACACGTGTTCTTTTTGAGCACGCTCTCTCTCAGAACTCAACCAAAATGTCAGACTCTGTAGATGATTTACTGGAATTTTTTAATTTAAATATGACCCAAATTATGGATGATATTGCTCCATTCAAAATAAAAAGAGTCAATGATAAGCAGAAAGCACCATGGAAGCAGTACCCGGCTGTTAAACTGCTAAAGAGAGAATGTAGAAAGACTGAAAGAAAATGGCGCAAATCTAAACTTCACATCCATTATCAAATCCATAAAGAGATGCTTTGTAATTATAATTATGCAATTCGTAAAGCAAGACAGTCTTTCTTCTCCAACATCAGCAGGAATATGAACAATGCCCGTGTGCTATTTTCAACAGTAGAGAAGCTAACTAATGCCCCACCACAATTAGCACCTGAACTTCTATCAGTTAATAAATGCAATGAGTTTGCACCTTTTTTCAAAGGTAAAATTGATAAAATAAGGCAGAATATTTCTCATATCTCAGTTGCAAAAAATTGAAAAACTGCAATCACCAATGACACAGATAACTTTAACACAATGTCAGAATTTTGTTTAATTGATTATGAGACTCTTGAAAAAACTGTACAAAATCTCAGTTCCTCAACATCTGAACTGGACATTCTGCCCACCAACTTTTTTAAGTCTGTTCTTCATCTTATAATTACAGATGTGCTTCAAATTATAAATACATCCTTGGAGACTGGCATTGTTCCTGTGTCCCTAAAAAAAGCTGTTGTAAAGCCCCTTCTTAAAAAAAAATAATCTGAATCCTTCAGTGTTAAATAACTACAGGCCAATATCAAATCTACCATTCATCGGGAAAATCCTGGAAAAAATTGTCTTCAATCAATTAACTGTCTTCTTGATATCAAACAGCCGTTTTGATAATTTTCAGTCAGGATTTCGTGCCAATCATAGCACTGAAACAGCGCTGATTAAAGTTATAAATGACATACGTCTTAATACTGATGCAGGCAAAACATCGGTCCTGGTATTACTGGACCTCAGTGCAGCTTTTGATACTGTTGATCACAACATACTGCTATATCGACTTGAACACTGGGTTGGATTGACTGGTAAAGTTATCAATTGGTTAAAATCATACTTAAAAGATAGAAGCTTCTTTGTTACCCTGGGAAATTGTTCCTCAACGTCAATGCCCTTGACCTGTGGTGTCCCCCAGGGGTCGATTCTTGGACCATTACTTTTCAACCTTTATATGCTCCCACTTGGGCAAATTATCAATAAAAATTCAATTTTGTATCACTGCTATGCAGATGATACCCAAATTTATTTTGCTCTATCACCTAATGATTATGCCCCCCTTGAATGTCTCTACCAGTGTATCGATCAAATCAATAGCTGGATGTCACAAAATTTTCTTCAGCTGAACACAGATAAAACAGAAGTAATTCTATTTGGAAAAAAAGATGAAAGACTCAGGATTACCACTATTCTTGACACAAAAGGGATTAAAACTAAAGAAATGGTTAAAAATCTTGGTGTTTTCATTGACAGCGAGCCAAACTTTGACAGTCACATGAAAGCAATCACTAAAACGGCATTTTATCACCTAAAAAACATTTCCAAACTAAGAGGACTTATGTTAAAAAATGATCTGGAAAAACTAATACATGCCTTCATCTCTAGTAGGGTTGATTACTGCAATGGCCTTTTCACAGGCTTGCCAAAAAAGACCATCAAACGACTTCAGCTGGTTCAAAATGCAGCGGCTAGGGTTCTCACACGAACAAAAAGAACAGAGCACATTACTCCAATTCTAAGGTCCCTTCACTGGCTTCCAGTAAGCTACAGAATTGACTTTAAAGTATTGCTGCTGGTATACAAATCTCTAAATGGTACAGGGCCCAATTACCTCTCTGATATGTTGCAGCGGCCTAACCCAATCAGATCTACCAGATCGCAACAGAAAAATTTACTATTAAAACCAGTTGTTAAAACAAAGTGTGGTGAAGCAGCTTTTAGCTACTATGCAGTACAGCTATGGAACCAACTGCCAGAGGACATTAAAAATGCTCCTGCTGTTGGCAGCTTCAAATCTAGGTTAAAGACCAAGCTGTTTTCAGATGCTTTCTGTTAAATAATTAATATTTTTACATTTTTTATAATCTTTACTTTCTCTGCATGTTTTAAATTTACTTTAACTTTATTCTATTTTATTCCGCTGGTTTCTTTTTCTCCTTTTTCTTTTTGGCATTTTATTATTTTATTTCTACTATTGTTTAATTCTTATTATTTTCTTTTAATTCTTTTAATTAATTGCTTTAGAATAAAAATAAAATTATTTTATGTAATTTTATTTCTCTATTGTTTACTGTTTTTGTTTTTGCTTCTGTAAAGCACATTGAACTGCCATTGTGTATGAAATGTGCTATATAAATAAACTTGCCTTGCCTTGCCTTACAGATGCTGGCTTTTGAACTTTGTGCTGGTAATAATCTGGATGGTCCTTTTCCTCTTTAGCCTGGAGGACACAATGATTCCAAAAACAATTCAAAATGTGGACTCATCAGGTTTCCATTTTGTGTCGGTCCATCTCAGAAGAGCTCGGGCCCAGAGAATTTGGTGGCGTTTCTGGATGTTGTTGATGGATAGCTTTTGCTTTGCATAGGAGATGCAGCAATGAACTCTGTTTACTGGCAAAGATTTTCTGAAATGTTCCTGAGCCCTTGTAGGAATATCCTTCAGAGATGTCCACAAACGCTGGCGACTGGCAGTTTTCTCCACCTACACAGGCGGTCTGCGCTGGCTACTCGATCCCAGAAAAAAAAAATTGCCTTTCAATATTCAAGTGATTTATACAGTCTCTGCTGCCTATAACTTGCTGCAAATCCATCTATTCCACCATGAAATTGTGTTTGGGTCTAGCATGACTAGAAGCGACACCATATTTGTTGATTGATTCCCGCACTCTGATTGGCTGAGCCGGATCACGTGACCATGCAGGAGCACATGTAGTTATGTGACACCATGTAGTTGTGTTACAGAACCAGACAGCATGCTACAGAGGGTAACTGAGAAAGCCAAGCACACATACATCTGGAGGGAAACTTCATATACACTATATTGCCAAAAGTATTTGCTCACCTGCCTTGACTCACATATGAGCTTAAGTGACATCCCATTCCTAATCCATAGGGTTCAATATGACGTCGGTCCACCCTTTGCAGCTAGAACAGCTTCAACTCTTCTGGGAAGGCTGTCCACAAGGTTTAGGAGTGTGTTTATGGGAATTTTTGACCATTCTTCCAGAAGCGCATTTGTGAGGTCACACACTGATGTTGGACGAGAAGGCCTGGCTCTCAGTCTCCGCTCTAATTCATCCCAAAGGTGTACTATCGGGTTGAGGTCAGGACTCTGTGCAGGCCAGTCAAGTTCATCCACACCAGACTCTGTCATCCATGTCTTTATGGGCCTTGCTTTGTGCACTGGTGCACAGTCATGTTGGAAGAGGAAGGGGCCAGCTCCAAACTGTAAAAACAGTCTGCATGCCTAGGTGCTTGATTTTATACACCTGTGGTCATGGAAGTGATTGGAACACCTGATTCCGATAATTTGGATGGGTGAGCAAATACTTTTGGCAATATAGTGTATATTTTGCAAGTATTTTACAGGGAAATGGTGAGTAATTGATTCGTTGAGAATGCATCAGAAGGCATGTAAATTTCAAAATTTTCTGAAGGGGCATGCCCCCAGATCCCCCGAGCATTAACGTGCCTTTGGCGCGCCATGACGGCTACACCATCGCAAATTCCACAGCTGCCTACTACTTTTTTTGTTGTTGTTCATGTGGTCAGTTGGTGTATGCGATATTCAGCCTGTATACAGTCCATCTATTATAAATTTCCTCTACCAGTGTTGGTGGTCAAGTCATGTGATTGTTTGCAGAAGACAGAATGGGAGCTCGCAAGATACACCAAGGCTCTGAAGTATCTCTCTGGGCTCTTCAAGGATTATTACTGCCTTGCTGAAAGGGGAGCGGTATCTCCATCTGCTATGATTCTGTAGTCGCCTAGCCCAGGACCTCCTCCTTGTGTTGGAGTTCCATAATGCCCTCCTTAAGTGTTTTTAGCAAGATTCTGAATTGAAATGGGTATGGGTCTTAAATCTGCATTTTTGTGAGCTATTCCTTGAGCTAAAAGAGTTACACAAGTTGGTGATAAGCTTGCCTTGCATTCATTTGTGGTTGAATCTTGGCTTCCTGCTGAAGGTCCTACAACCCACTCAACTGACCATGTGCAGTTGGGTGCACAGCTTTCAAGGAAGGTGAGCCTGCAGAGTGGTCCTAGCTGTGCCTTATGGTATGATTTAGACTAGACTGCACCCATCCAGTCCTTAGACCAACGGTTTATCTGCCAGGAGGGACCAAAGACACAGGTGCCATTGTTTAAACACACTGGCTCATTCCGTGGTGTACATAACCTTGCCTCAACTGTGACATGCCATTCGATGAAAAACATCTCCTGCTCAGGCACACGACTCAGAGATGTGCCACTTCAGGAAGTCCATGCTGTTGCCATTGGGGTGTCACTGTATACTTTTTCCAGATTCTCCAAATCACCCAGGTGTTTCATGTGTCAGTTATTCAAGGTGAAATATAATGTCAGTTATGAATGTAATTAGGTTTATGAATCTCGGCTTGCTCGTCACCAAGGGGAAGCCATGGCCTTTTGGTCAAAGAAGCAGCTTTGGGACCATAGGTTGCCGAGTCGATTCCTTGGACCAGGCAGAATGGCCGAAGTGCCCTTAAGCAAAGTACCTAACCCCAGGCTGGTCTGGGTACGTTGTATGTTACCCTGGATAAGATCATCTGCTAAATACCAGTAATGTCCCTGGCTCATTGCATGGTGTACATCAGTAATGTCCCTGGAGTCCCTGGCTCAGGACCACTCTACCTGGCGAGGCAAACTTCATAGTGGAGCCCAAGTATCAGAGACCAGATGCCCTGAAGAGGCCAAGAGAAAATGCATAGCACCCATCATCTTGTGTTGTGTCCCACTTGTGGATGTAGTTTCATGGCCCAGATCAGACTCATCAGCCATCTCCGGACACACAAAGACAATCCAACACCCGCCAACTGAAGTCATGGTCATCTTTGACACTGAAGGATGAACAACAACATGTAATGTGAGAAGGTTTGAGGCAGAGATCTCTGCATGATGGTGGTATTATTTACTGAAAATCACTGCATTATGTTTCATGACTATTTTGGCTATCATGACTATCATGTACTCCCACGTGTAATGAGTTATTCAGGCAGGGGCGTAGCTAGGATTTTTCAAGGGGGGGGGGGGGGGGGGTGTCACACACTGACTGGCAGCCTGAGTACATACCCGCAGGTTTGTAAATGAAAAACTACACTGAATACATTTGAGAAAATAACGTGGTCTTTGCATCATTCTTTCATCTCATGTTGCGAGCTGTTGAGATGTCGGACAATGATTAGGCCAAATCAGCTTTATCCGGCAGTGTATGGATCGCAGCTTGACATCTTACCCTATTCAACTGATGCAGATCTCTCTATTCTTGTTGTCTTACTGCTCATCGGCCAAAATGTTTCTAAGTAAAAGGTGTCAACAATCTTGTCAATGTCGATCGCTCTGCCATAGTGTATGTTCATCATCACCAGTCCCGACTGCCGCTCTGTGGTCATGGTGCTTCGCAGGTACGTCTTCAGGTGTTTTAATGTACTGAAGGACCTTTCGCACTCTGCCAAAGTAACCGGCAGAGTACAAAGGATGCAAAGGAGAATGTTTATGTTGGGGTAGAAAACTGGAGCACGTTCTCAAAGAGTGGTTGAGGCGCTAGTTGGAAGGGCTGATGCTAGTTTTAGGTAGCTTAGAAACTGGCTCTTCCATTATTGCCGTTTTCTTGATGTTGTGTTCTCGAAACGGTACACTAAAACTTAGCTTCGAAGCCACAAAATGCAGCTTTGATTGAAAAAATATAATAAATTGCTTATCTTTCTTCACGTCGAAAGAAGGAGGAAAGTTTTGCTTGTTTTGACAAGGCGAATTATTAACACGAGAGGAAATACTTGTAATTTGCAACTAAAAAGACTGCAGCTACACTGGGAGCTTGACCATGCTTTTTAGTGCGATCGTGTTGTGCTTGTGCAGAACTGGGTTTTCGTGCCCAAACCACAGGAAGTTCATACAAGGTTACAGAAACCCTAATGAGGCTGAGGTGGCAATCTAGTGAAAAAAAAAAAGTTAAGTTAAAATTACAGTGGGCGCTTTTCTCATATTCTTAGGCGGCTATTGACAAAATTTATGGTCTGACAAAGGGGGGGGGGGGGCGGGGGGGGGGGTCATAGGCACCCCAGGAACCCCCCCAGCTACACCCCTGCCAGGTGCTTCACACTATCCCTCTATCCCTAGTGGATATCTGGAGGTTTGAGCATTCACAGTATTCAGTGTGGCCTGCAGATGGCATTGTGTGCAGTCAAAAAAAACGATCAATCCATCAGTTGTGCCATGGTGGTTAGTTTTGACCTGAAGGAGAAAGTGGAGGAGAGAGAAAGAGAGAGAGAGAGAGAGAGAAGTGACTCATTTTCAGCACTTACTCATTCCTGTATAGTGTGTGTGTGTGTGTGTGTGTGTGTGTGTGTGTGTGTGTGTGTGTGTGTGAGAGAGAGAGAATTAAATGAATGTATTTTGTATAATGCACCAGACGTCAGAGATATTACATAATCAAGTGAATGTACCACAAAGAAACATAGAGCCATAATTAAGGAAAAAGAGTGAAAGACAAAAGAAGGAAGACAAAAAAGGGGATAAAAATCATACAGGATAAAGATAAAAAAGAAAAGGTAATATTTTGTGTGTGCACGTGTAAAGGAGTGTACTGTATAAGACAGATAGATATTGACAGACAGATATAGATAGATAGATAGATAGATAGATAGATAGATAGATAGATAGATAGATATTGACAGACAGACAGAGATAGATAGATAGATGGATGGATGGATAGATATTGACAGACAGATAGATAGATAGATAGATAGATAGATAGATAGATAGATAGATAGATAGATAGATAGATAGATATTGACACAGATATTGACAGATAGATAGATAGATAGATAGATAGATAGATAGATAGATAGATATTGACAGACAGACAGAGATGGATGGATGGATGGATGGATGGATAGATAGATATTGACAGACAGATAGGTATAGATAGATAGATACTGTAGATATTGACAGACAGAGATAGATGGATGGATGGATAGATAGATATTGACAGATAGATAGATATTGACAGATAGATAGATAGATAGATAGATAGATAGATAGATAGATATTGACAGACAGATAGATAGATAGATAGATAGATAGATAGATAGATAGATAGATAGATATTGACAGACAGACAGATAGATATTGACAGAGATTGATAGATAGATATTGATAGATAGATATTGACAGATAGACAGACAGATAGATAGATAGATAGATAGATAGATAGATAGATAGATAGATATTGACAGACAGACAGACAGATATTGACAGACAGATATTGACAGATAGATATTGACAGACACAGATATTGACAGACAGACAGACAGACAGATAGATAGTTAGATAGATAGACAGACAGACAGACAGACAGACAGACAGATAGATAGATAGATAGATAGATAGATAGATAGATAGATAGATAGATAGATATTGACAAAAAGGGGGACGGATGGAGATACAAATGATAGAGAGATGGCCAGAGAGAAAGACAGGTTAAGTGAGTCATGAGAAAGAATGAGTGATAGATAGATAGATAGATAGATAGATAGATAGATAGATAGATAGATAGATAGATAGATATTGACAAAAAGGGGGACGGATGGAGATACAAATGATAGAGAGATGGCCAGAGAGAAAGACAGGTTAAGTGAGTCATGAGAAAGAATGAGTGACAGAGAGAGAAGGAATTGGGGGGAAGTGAGACACACTGAGTGATGAGGGAGGAGTTTCAGCGCAAAACTGTTCTGCCAGTTTAGGTGAGAAAGCAGCTCGTGCGGAGCGGAAACTGAAGCTGTGCGCCTTCACACTTCTATACTCCATTAGTCGAGTCGCTCAGTGTCGGTTCCGGCCCTGTTTTACACACACTCTCTCTCTCTCTCTCCCTCTCCCGGAGTCGGTAGCGTGTCCGCTGTAGTTTTCTCCGGTCCCGGTTCGGCGGTGGTCATGGCGGACGGCGCTCCGTGCGGCAGCGGCAGTGATGGCGAGGAGAAGGGCGCGCGCCTCCGAGGTTTCGCGCGGCAGGGCGCGCTCCGCCAGAAGAACGTGCACGAGGTGAAGGACCACAAATTCATCCCGCGCTTCTTCAAGCAGCCCACCTTCTGCAGCCACTGCACCGACTTCATCTGGTGAGGAAACGCGCACAGGCACCCGCCGGGACATTTATTACACTAAATACACTAATCACTCACTAAATACACATCATTCATTCATTCATTCATCTTCAGGAGCCGCTTTGTCTCGGTCAGGGTCGCGAGACACAGGGGGGACCTGGGGGTCATAGGTCAAGCCATTTAATTCATTCATCATTCTTAAATCAACGTAAATCATGGAGGAAGCTACTTTGTCAGCATATTTCAAACACACGCCGTCCACTTTAATAGGAACTTCTTGTTGATTCTCAGATCCCTGTTCTTGGCTGCAGGACTTGGAACCCAATGTGGTCTTCTGTTCTGCTGTTGCATGCTTTTCTGCTCACCACGGTTGTAAAGAGTTGCTATGAGTTACTATATCCTTCCTGGCAAAAATAAAAGCTCGAACCAGTCTGGCTATTTTCTGATCTTTGACCTCTTTTATCAACAAGGCGTTTGTTTCCACCCACAGAACTGTCGCACTCTCATCTCATCTCTAGCCGCTTTATCCTGTTCTACAGGGTCGCAGGCAAGCTGGAGCCTATCCCAGCTGACTACGGGCGAAAGGCGGGGTACACCCTGGACAAGTCGCCAGGTCATCACAGGGCTGACACGTAGACACAGACAACCATTCACACTCACATTCACACCTACGCTCAATTTAGAGTCACCAGTTAACCTAACCTGCATGTCTTTGGACTGTGGGGGAAACCGGAGCACCCGGAGGAAACCCACACGGACACGGGGAGAACATGCAAACTCCGCACAGAAAGGCCCTTGTCGGCCACAGGGCTCGAACCCGGATCTTCTTGCTGTGAGGCGACAGCGCTAACCACTATACCACCGTGCCGCCCTGTCGCACACTCACTCGATGTTTTTTGTTTTTCGCACCATTCTGTCTGTGTAAACTCTCGAGACAAAACACCAGGAGATCAGCGCTTTCTGAAATACTCAAACCAGTCCATCTGCCTCAAACCAATACTCTTGCTCCAGTGATAGAAAGTCACACTTTGAGATCACGATTTTTCCCGTTCTGATGTTTGAACATTGTGAACATTAACCGAAGCTCTTGATTTGGTGCATTGTGCTGCTGTCAAGGGATCGGCTGATTTAGAGAACTGCATAAAGTTGCAGGTGGATGGGTGTACTTAATAAAGTGGCCGGTGAGATCTCTTTACTTATTTATTTCAAAATGTAACCTCAAATGTGCACAACTCATGAAGTGTGAATCAATGCACAAATTGCTTTCCAACAAACTATGAACCACGAATAAAACTACTCACTTGAGTATGCACCAAAAGGTAAAATTATGAAAGTGCTCTGTCAGTCAAGCATAAACAATAAATGTTTCTTCGGTAATAATAAAAGCACATGAAATCGATTGAGTATGAACAGAAGTTCTGATTCAAACCTGGGTATGTGCCATGGTGGCACAGAGGTACAGTGGTTAGCATTGTCACCTCACAGCAAGAAGGTTCCAGGTTTGAATCTCATGGCCGATGGGGGCCTTTCTGTGTGGAGTTTGCATGTTCTCCTCGTGTCTGCATGGGTTTCTTCCGGATGCGCCGGTTTCCCCTACAGTCCAAAGACATGAAGATTAGGTAAAATACCCAGCCACTGGGGTTGTACAAGCCAGTGCGTACCCAAATAGATTGTGGAGGGTTGCGTCAGGAAGGGCATCCGGTGTAAAAAAACAAAGCATGTGGAACAGATCCACTGTGGCGACCCTGAACGGGAGCAGCCAAAAGAAGAGGAGGCGCCGTTTTTATAAGTAGCTAGATGTAGCATTTAAACATGCACTGTTTCTTAAGTGTGACAAAGTAAATATAGATTAATATTTTAAATATGCACTTCATTACAGATAACATTTTGAGTGGTGCCATGTTTAAAGTTAAAATAATAATAATAATGTAACAGTTAAATGTAAATAAAACAAAAGTTTGAATAGAAGTGCAGTACATGTACTCGATTGGGAATGCACCATTTCTAAAGTATGAATATAATTTATTGCGTATTAAAACTACAGTACATGTATTATTTGGTGTGTGTATCATTTTTAAAAGTTCTTCTGGAGGTCACAAGAAATACAATACTTTCAGTCTGGATTAAAGAAAGAAAGAGCACACATTTTTTAAATGCTGTAAAAGTACAGTTCAGGATTTTAAGTGTGTATTTTTCTGAAGTATGAATGAAAGTACAGTGCAGTGTTTTGAGGATGGACTGTTTTGTGTTTGTTCCAGGGGTTTCGGGAAACAAGGATTTCAGTGTCAAGGTAAGAATGAGTCTTCACTGGCCTCGCTTGGCTTCCTGTATACACTACTGAAATATTGACTGTGTTTTATATGAACACACATCATCTGAGTATCTTTATTTATTTATTTATTTATTTATTTTTTAATGAAACTGACATCTGTCCCCGAATGAAATTTCTCTACCACAGGGGTGGGCAATTCTTTTTTCCATAGGGCCACATGAGAAACAGAAAATTTTGTGGAGGGCCGGACTATAAGGCTGAACTAAATTCTGCATAATATTAATTGTATTTCTTTATATAAAGCAATAAATATCATTGTTTTTACAAGCTGCTAAGACTGGTGAGAGTATGGAAAAAACGAGGTTGCCTTACAAAAAATGTCATTTATTCAATCAAATTTCCCAAAACAATGGTTAACAAAATGTGAACGTTTGTACCATTTTTTTTTTTCAGTCACATTCACCCCAAAACACAATAAAGACATCACAATATTGTCGTTCTACTCCAAATATCAAGCAAGATACATCATGTTATAATAATGATGCCCGCATTTGTAGTCTAATCACCTCATTTGGTGTTTTTTATTTGTTCAGTGAGAGAAATCTAGTCTCTGTTGGTCTTTAACGAGTGCATCAGAGTCAGGTTGAATGTCTGAGGTGGAGATGCGAAGCACAGCTGACAGATGATCATCAGTCGATTCGGTGTAGGAATCAGATCTACAGATCAGCTCGGCTCCGGCGCCTGCTGGTGACGTCACACTATGTGATTGGCTGGACCGTTTGAAGGATGACGTACAAGTTTGTGGTTGGTCTGGACAAATTACGGAAGTAGTTATCGCGGGATTAGGTTTCGTGGGATTTCATGTCATGTTCATGTCGCGCGCATTGCGTTTTTGTTGAACCCAACTTCAAAATAAAAGCAATGCACATTCAGTCCATGCATGAGGTAAAATTAGAAAATACGTTTATTTTGTAATTTCTAATTAACCTTACGCGGGCCGGTCAGAATGAACCAAAGGGCCGGATGCGGCCCGCGGGCCGGAAAATGCCCAGGTCTGCTCTACCATCTCCCAGCCCACCATAGAGATGCAAGAAGAAGCGGCATAAATAAAGAAATAAATAGACAGAGAGATAAAACCTTTGCTCATTGGCCATATAGTGGCATTATGTTGTTTCGGTGACATGTCCATTAGTATTATATCAGGGAAGGATTCTGACCACAGAATGAGAGAGTGTGGTGGATGTGAGTACAGAGTAAACTCCCCCCCCACAGAACATCATGCTCTCTGTTTTTTAAACAACGCAGACTGAGATGAGTCCACCAAACTCTAAAATCTTTCAGCACTAGGACATGCTGAAAGGAGAACTGAAGTCATTTTTAAACTTGCTTTATTTCTTAATTCACGTGTTATTCAATTACATCTTCGGTTTTGGTAACCTTACCATATATCGTGACTCGTCTTGGCAACTAATTGCAATTAAATATGATACTTATCGGCCTATTCGGTTTTTAGCCGTGTTGAATTTAGTTCATTTGGTCCACGGCAGGCGTCGCTTATCCGCGCGATCTTCACGAGACTTCGAAACGTGAAGTGTCAGCCAGGTGTCAGTGCCGCCATTTTGAAAACTGTTTTCCAAACGAAATATTGCACAAAAACGAGTTTAAATGATGATTACTGCCTGCTTCTTTCAAACTTTCCTGATTGCGATCAAAACAAACAAAACTTCCGGCTTGATGACATCAGCATTCGAAAGAGGGCACGCGCATCTTTTGACAACGTTGGCAGATGTTGGTCACTTTGATTTCCACTGTACGTTTTACTTCCGTCCTACGACGTCTCGCACAGGTCTCGACGAATCTCGTTTACGGTCAGGCCATCCTTAAAAAAAAAATCCGTTTCCTGTCCACCGGGTGGGCAAAAAAAATTTCAGTCGGGAGGGAGGGATTTTTTTATTTTATTATTTTTTTTATTATATATGGATGGATAAGAAATCGCAATGCTGTGTTTGCTTTTTCTTTCAGTACTTTTTTATTACAAAAGCAGACACATTTAATAAAATATGACGGTTTAATCAACTGAAACTTGTACAAAAACTTTAAGTTAGCATTTTAAATGCTGACTGCAACATTTGCAAAACTTTTACAAAGGTACTTAAAATGTCCGACACACTGACTTTTTGTAGTTCTAAATCGAGCGTTAGGCCTAGTTCGGATGAAATTACACTATTAAAATGATCACTGAATGATTTGTTTTTCTGAATCTTTACTATTTTGTTGTTCGCTAGAATACCATTTTGCGATTTCACACTTAAGCAAATGTTTGAAAACTCCGGATCTCCTTCCTTCATGGTGGCTGCCATTTTTTTGTGTCGCACGGCGCATGCGCAGAGCTGATTCGACAGGGCTTTCCACAAGCGCCGGCTGCCGGCCACACAATTAAGTCCAGCCGGCTACTTTAATGACTATTTTTGTAGCCCACAGGCTCTAAATATTAATTTTCGATTTTAATAAAATTAAATGTTTATCTAACAGACTGACAATAATGTCAAACTGAACCGTTGATCAAGGGAGAGTAACTCATCCGCGCCCCGACATGCGGAGGCAGTAGTGTGCTAAGTGGGCTAAGCCCCACAGCAGACCGTTGTCGTTGTTAATTCATAGCATGCTCAGTTGCGTGAATGTGTCATGCACCGAAAATAAGAGATTTACAAGCCAGGAACGCCTCATGATGCAATACGCAAGAAAAGAAAGAAGATTTACTGCCATTTTATTTTGTATTTGAGTAAAGTGAATAAATAAATGGTCTGTGGAAAATACATTTAATCCTGGGAACTGCGTGCACAGGAGTTTATTTTGTGTTTACTCCCCCCCCCCGGCTGGCTACTTATTTGTCATGGCTGGCTAGTATGAGCCTTAGTGGAAAGCCCTGGGAATGCGGAAATGTCAAGTTCGATTTTAGATTTACGAACCCGAAAAAAATGTCGAAAAACCGGCGTTAAAAAAAAATTTCACCCGCACAAACGGCACTCACCCGGCCGGTGGACCGGAAACAGAACATTGTTTAATAATGGCCTCATCGCTTTGACATACGGACTGATATATTACATGGCGTATTTCAAATGCTCATAACCTGCTATAGCAGTGACAAAATAGCCATCAAAAATGCATTCCTATATTTAATAAAATGAGAAATAGAATTTTCATCTCATCTCGTTATCTCTAGCTACTTTATCCTGTCGTACAGGGTCGCAGGCAAGCTGGAGCCTATCCCAGCTGACTATGGGCGAAAGGCGGGGTACACCCTGGACAAGTCGCCAGGTCATCACAGGGCTGACACATAGACACAGACAACCATTCACACTCACATTCACACCTACGCTCAATTTAGAGTCACCAGTTAACCTAACCTGCATGTCTTTGGACTGTGGGGGAAACCGGAGCACCCGGAGGAAACCCACGCGGACACGGGGAGAACATGCAAACTCCACACAGAAAGGCCCTCGCCGGCCCCGGGGCTCAAACCCAGGACCTTCTTGCTGTGAGGCGACAGCGCTAACCACTACACCACCGTGCCGCCAGCATAATAACTTTTATATATATATATATATATATATATATATATATATATATATATATATATATATATATATATATAATGTATAATAATAATGATAAACTGAACACCTGTCGCATCAACAACAAACTGGTAAGTTAGGAGGAAGATTCTTTCGCTGACGTCATATAGCTCCTCCTCCTCCTTCGTCTCCTGGGTGCTGCAGCCCCGTCAAATTTGCCCAAATAGCTGCGTTTTTTATCATAACTTGTAAAATAGGTGCCTTCTTGAATTAATATATGGATCATCGGGAATTACTTTTTATGTTATAAAACATCGCCAAAGATGTCAAAAACGTGTCATCAGCCCTTTAACCTAACCTGCATGTCTTTGGACTGTAGTGGAGCAGATAACTAAAAAAAATCCTTCAAATGGTGACACAAGCATGAAATTTTGCACAGATACCCTCCTGGATATACTCTTTCAGATTAGGATCCTGGCCACGTGAAAATTCAAGATGGCGACCTTTTTTCAAGATGGCCGCCATCAGTATCTGGCAATCTCACACCGAGATCATATATCTGTTGAAATAAACATGCTTTTTCCATTTAAATGAACTTTAAATCATGGGATTGTGATCATGAACTGTTTCCCACAATCTACCATGTCATTCAAGATTTAAACAAAGAAGACCTCCAAGTCCAACCTAAACTATCGGAGCTAGGAGAGCCCAGCTCTGCCTGCTCCGTATCCAGCCACAGACCAGCAGTGGCACTGGGCACAGCCCAGTTATCATGGGGCCACCAAACCAGGCGAACCTGGCTCCAGCCCCAGAGAAAATAAAGAAGAGAAGAAAATGTTGTTCTATTATGCGCAATCAGCGAAGATATCCAACAAAAAAAAATTAATTGCATTGAACTGCATTGAAAAGAAAGCAACAGGATTCGATTTGTTTTACTTACAGTGACATCTATAACTTCTATGTTATCTCGTATCTGTTACTGCCCTCTAGTGTTATCTTAATATCTACATTAGTAATACTGTTACACAATCTTACACATATCTTATAACTATAAAACACTTATGACTAACTTAACTCTAACACTTAACTCTAAAACACACTTAACTCTAACACTTAACTCTAACTCTAAACACTTATGACTAACTTAACTCTAACTTATTTGCAACTATATAAAAAAACCTTTAGGCTGTAGGAAGTCACAATAATCCCAAAAGTGATGGTCTGACAACGCATGCCATCCACCAAAAGACAAACAAAATCAATGCGCAAAATTTATCTACAGTTCACATTTGCAGGAGCAGAGTGCTGTGCACACAAGGCCCAGCCTGAAGCACTTGCATCTACCACGGCAGCTGGTTTTGCAACCACATTTGGTCAATTGCTCACAGCTCTTGGCTATGGGAGCATTGGCCGTCCAGAAAACGTGCCACTGTTCACCAGACTTCTGCCATCCCCAGTCAGCAGGACTCTCAGGTTCAGGCTGACACAGGGTTGCCTGGCCCCACACACAACCGGCCTGGTAGGCAGCACGCTTGGTATGTTGGAGAAGAGCGGCTTTGGTTGGCGGGATGGCCTCATAAGGTCGTTGTTTCCTGGCAAATAATTCGAGCCTCGCCTCATCTACAGTAGCAGCCATTTTGGGCACCACATTGAAGGCTAACCTTCTTAAATTTATATCAGAGACAACAAAATCTGTAAAATTAGCATATAAGAGCATAAACATGGTTCACTTGGAAAATTAAATTAAGAAAAGAGGGAAAATAACAAAAAATTGTCACATTCGGGCAGCCATCTTGGAAAATGGTGGCCATCTTGAATTTTTGGCGTGGCCAGGACCCTTTTCTAAAAGAGAGGACATTAAAGCATATTTGTGGAGAATTTCATGCTTGTGTCACCATTTGAAGGATTCTTATGAAATATTCAATTAACCGCTGCACTACTGTGGGGGAAACCGGAGCACCGGGAGGAAACCCACGTGGACACGGGCAGAACATGCAAACTCCGCACAGAAAGGCCCTTGTCGGCCACGGGGCTCGAACCCGGACCTTCTTGCTGTGAGGTGACAGCGCTAACCACTACGCCACCGTGCCGCCCCGAAATAGAATTTTGATCATAAAAAATTTGCCTTCAGTTCTCCTTTAATATATGCATTCAAATGAGCCACAGTTTGGGGAAAAGATATGTTCGATGAGGCTTTCTTAACGTCCAGTGAAACTTCAAATTATCCCAAACAGCAAGTTGATTGATTTTCATTATAATAATTCAGGGTCTCTTCTCCAAGCCACATATTTTAAATTAGAGAATCAATTTTGGATCCCAAGCATCTTGCGATGCTTTGAAAGACAGGTTCACTCCTAGACACCCCATATGGTTCAGATGGATGGAGAAGAATGTCATTCAACAATCTACTATTGTCATCCAGTATAGCTGACCAAATATGGACATGTTTGCAACCCACTGATGAAATGTCTGGAAAATGGGCCCACTGGAAAATGGGGCTCTTTATGTGCCATGGTTGGATTTTATTGTAGTAGAAAAGACAATAAAGGGGATGTATTATGAAAAACTCGTTTTTTCAGTGCTTGTGCACATCTGTTTGGGTATCTGGATTGCCCACAAACTCTGAAATAAAGCAACCCAGTCAGTTTCTTTTGGGCTGCCTGTGTCAGAAAACATGTGCTTCAACAAGCCGTTCATATTTGGCTCCCCTTTCGATGTCATGAGGAGCTCTTAGAATGATCCCGCCCCCTCATCTGAGTATCTCCAGTCATGGCTTGAGAACTGCATTTGCAAATGAACATTCATGAGGAAAGTGCTCTCTGATTGGCTGGCAGAAGAAGGGGGTGGAGTGAGCAAAGGCTCATTATCATTTAAAGGACATGGGACATGGATTTTTTTCTGGGTATAATTATGTATAAAGGACATAAGAAATGCCATCTAAATCACTGCAGGGCGTCAAAAATGTGAAAATCATCACATTTATTCAACTTTTTTATACATCAGCGTAAAACAATGATTCGTTAATTAGCTAAGCGGTCACGTGACCCGTGACGTCACAAAAACTTTTCAAGGAGCCAGCGCTTGGGTATCTAATGTAAACAGGTTACCGAAATGGACACCATCGACAGTGACATTCCCGATGTTTCACAGAGATGTGAAGTTAGACCCTATCAATTCGAACCGATAGCTGGAAATTCACATGAACTTAGATCTTGTCTTTACTCTGACGGGTCAGATGATTCTGAGAGTGAGAGTTCATTCAATCCCTATGAAACTGAAAGCGGTCGGCTCGATAACACTTCCTGGTAAGTTAAAAACAATTCTGCTCAAAGGCTAATGATCTGTTGAAAGAAGTATTATTTTTGTATCATACATTGAAAGTTCATCATAGATCTAGCTAAAGTCCGTTGCAAGCTAGTTTTTTTTGGCTGATATTTTTCGAGATTGATTGAGATACAATGCTTCCAGAGTCCGAGATGAAAACATTCAAAATGGCGAAACGAGTCAGAATTATGATAATCAATAATTGATACACCCAAAATTATAATACTAATCATTACCGCATGAGGCCCATGGTAAAACCACACTTCCAGGAGGGGCTGCCGTCTGCCTCCCAAGCCGGCCGAGAGCGCTCCTCGTCGGGCACGGCCAGGCGGGCGAATGCCCTGGTCCGTCCGCCCTGTCTAAAAAATAATGGTACAACTCCGAGTGAAGGTATCAATGCGCTGTCGAAGCGCGCAGAAGGTGTTAGTACGCCTGTCATTATAGTGCGGACTTTCCATAGCATAGAAAATCGCCACGTTTCAATTTGTGTAACTGAACTTTGTTTCATGTCACTGGTCATATAAACCTATGTAAACAGGAAAAACGTGGAAGAGTTTGGTCGCATCTAACTACAGCCCCAAAAAATACCATTGGCCATACTGAGCCTAGCTACATTGCTAACAGGAGTGACAGCGCGTCTGACTGACTGGGAGGTCGCAATACACCATGATGTTCAATGTACGTTAAACACTCTAAAAACGAAACAATTTTCTTGTCATCCAAGACACAAAAACTATTTTGTCGCATTCGTCATCATCACGATTCACACTTCTCCATATTCATCTACCCGCTTGTGCTGTACTCGAAAGTTTTTGTGACATATGATCACGTGACAGCGGCTCTTCCGGTTGTAAAACATGCATATCGGAGCTCGAGCAGAAATGCCATATAATCATCACGAATATAACGATTTTGCTGAATTTAATAGATAATTTTGTATTTGTTGATGCAATTATTTCATATTTTTAATGGAAAGAAACTGATATAGCGTGCATTTATGTTTCATGTCCCATGTCCTTTAAAGGAACAAAATCGGCTCAAATCAGCCATTTTGACCAGGGCTGTTTAGATAATCAATCAATAAATCAATCAATCTTTATAAAACACATTTAAACCAAATGTTATTGTTATTAATCAACAAAAAAAACCCCTTTAAAATATGTGACATGATAGAGCATGACTGGGATGGTGGATTTATAACAGAAATAATGACATTAAATAAAATACTGAATTTGTGTTGGGCATTCTTCGAAATAAGATCAGAAAAAAACCTTATGGTTTGAAGCTTTTACTGAATTTTGGTCGTGTAACAGACTCCCTTTCAGGATTTCAAAAGAAATCTGAAGTTTGTCCTTTTTTTTTCTACCTACGCTCAGCTCTTCTGCAGACCTGTAGCAATGCATGAATGGTGTCATTAAACCACGGAGCAGGCTTCGGTTTAGGGCAGAATGTCTTTAAAGGTGTGACAAAGTCTAGAACAGCAGAGCAGGTGGAATTAAACACAGTCATCCATGCCATCCATACTGGCATTAATAAATGGAGTTAAAGAAGCCTCTTCATGAAAAGCCAAAGAAAATTCTCTGGCATTCGAGGTTTTAATAAAACGAGAGCAGCAAGTCGGCGCAACCTGCTCGTTCGTATGAGAAATAAAAGACAAATTCATTAAAGCAGGGTGATGATGAGAAAATTGCATGTCACGGGTTTCCACATCATAAATGTTGAGTCCAGGTGACCATATTCACGTGTCGGGGCATTAACTGGCTAGAATAAATCAAAAGAGTCAATAAGCGATAAAGTCTTTCACAAAAGGTTTAGCAGGACAGCAAGCATGGATATTGAAGTCCCCAACTCGGTGAAGTTTGTCATATTTAGGCACAATATCTCCCAGAAACTCTGAAAATTCTGGATTAAAATCGACGTTAGATTTCGGAGGTCTGTCGACCACGGCACATAGCGAAGTGCTGGGTTCGGACAACTCAGAGTCGATGTTCAAAGCTTGTTCAAAGATGCCTCCTCTGCGACTGGAGGACCTGAGAGAGTTAAATAATTTACAGCTAGAAGGAATAGTCGAATCTCAGGAAACGGGCTTAACTCAGCATCTCTCAGGTTTCTGTAATACATAAAAAGTCTGAATGTCGGGTATTAAAAAGTCATTTAAAATAAAAGACTTATTCTCTAATGAGCTAGCGTTAAGCAAGGCCACCCTGATGGAAGCCATGCTGCGTGCTGGTGTCCTCGCCGCCGGCGGGCTCCCACGGTTTAGCTTGCGTAAGGACAGGGTGAGAAGGCTGCTGCGGTGCTTCATCCTTGTGGTATTTTGACCAAAGTGTGTCATTTCATGAAGACCTCAGGGAATTACCTCAACTTGTGGAACTGGGGTACAATATAATGGAAATAATGGAAATTCTGGTTTGTTTCAATGAGTTAAAGCAGTTGGTTCATCAACAATGCTGCCTGTAAAAACCCACCTAAAACACCCCACTGACCTGGAATGTCACCATGAGGTCGTCTTCTCAACTACAATTTCCAGAGTAACATCAAATCGGCATGGCTGCGTCTGTTTATTTGAGTCTCTATTCTCTACTTTTAAATGAGTTTAGATCAATCAGTATCCAGACGCAGTACTTGGTTAAATTCGTAAAGCCTAGGTCACAACCGGACGTACGATTTTTTTGGCCGTGCGATTTTTGGCGTTTCCCAAATCGCTGCGTTTTTTTTTTTGTTCATGGAGAAAGACGCACGTTGGCCGTAAGTTTGTCTTGCAACCTGAAAAAAACCGTAAGCGCCCGTAGAGTTTGTTTGACATGACAAAGAACCTCTGCGGCCGGTCTACGGTTCGAAAATCAGCACGTCACACGCGCGCCCTCCATGTGTTTCTTGCGTTTTTTGCACGTAGACCGGCCGTAGGAGCACATACGGCCGGTTGTGACCGAGGCTTAATGTTGGCCTTAGTGATAGGAATCACTGTTTTGAGAAGGCAATCATCACCAGTTAATGAGTTATCGCTAACCGGCTTGTTGCTACTTCTAATTGTTATTGTCCACTGGCTTGCTTGTTGCTAAGGCCTTCCTGTGCCAACACCTGGTCTTCCCAGGCAGCCACCCATCCAAGTACTAACCAGGCCCTTCACGCGCATTGGGTGGCACCGATCTCCATTTCTATAGCCCTCGGCCTCTCGCCTATTACATAGCTCGGATTACAGTGGGGGGCCAGTCCTCTGGTAACTGCAAGAGTTTGACTCCCTACTCACATCTGTATTGCGGTGTGCCTCGCCAGATTACAGTAGGTACCGTTTTTATGATGGTCTTTGGTCCGACCCGACCAAGAGTAGAACTTGCGATCTCCCGGTCGAGGGGCGGATACACTAACCAGAGGCAGTAGAATTTGAAACAGAAAGCTGTTTATTTGCCTCTGGATTGACTCTCGTATCAATCACACAGATGAGAGTCAAACATTCTCTGTTTCATTCTCACTAGATCTGGCTGTACATCATTGTGCCTTGTCATAATGTGGTTTTTTTTTTAAAGTTTTCCTGGGTACATTTTGATCATTGTTGCTTCATAGAATAGTGAATACAAAACAGTGACGAGAAGGTAGTGGGATCCATTTGTCTTGTCAACATTTTCAAAAATATCGAAGAATACTTTAAAATACAGGGTGGCACATTGGTACAGAGGATAACGTTTCCACCTCACAGCAGGTTCCTGGTTTGATCCTGAGCTTAGGTTACTGTCTGCACAGAGTTTTGCATGTTCCCACTCTCCGTGTCTGTGTGGGTTACATCCATGTTCTCTGCCCTCAAAAAATATGCTGGTCGATGAACTGACAACTCTAAAAATGCCCGTAAGTGTGAATGACTGTAGGAATGGTGCCCTGAGATGGACTGGCATCCCACTCAGGGTGCATTCTCACCATGGGCCCCAGAGTTCCTGAGATCTGGCTGTACATCATTGTGCCTTGTCATAATGTTTTTTTTTTTTTTTAAGTTTTCCTGGGTACATTTTGATCATTGTTGCTTCATAGAATAGTGAATACAAAACAGTGACGAGAAGGTAGTGGGATCCATTTGTCTTGTCTACATTTTCAAAAATATCGAAGAATACTTTTTAAAATACAGGGTGGCACATTGGTACAGAGGATAATGTTTCCACCTCACAGCAGGTTCCTGGTTTGATCCTGAGCTTAGGTTACTGTCTGCACAGAGTTTTGCATGTTCCCACTCTCCGTGTCTGTGTGGGTTACATCCATGTTCTCTGCCCTCAAAAAATATGCTGGTCGATGAACTGACAACTCTAAAATGCCCGTAAGTGTGAATGACTGTAGGAATGGTGCCCTGAGATGGACTGGCATCCCACTCAGGGTGCATTCTCACCATGGGCCCCAGAGTTCCTGAGATAAGCTCTGGATCCACCGTGACCTGGATGAGTCAGTCAACAACAGCAACTGGGAATAGGCCAGAATCTCTTCTGTATACCTCCATGAAACTGCAGTCAGGCTGAAACTACATATCACATGTATGACACATCATATGTATATAAAAAGCCATGTTCAATATTTGACACCTATGTGGTTCTATATAAAACTTCAAATAAGTTTGAGAAACCTATTTGCATCGCCCTTTATGTGGTTCGAAGCAGAATCATATTGGAAAAGACATTTGTTCCGAACACATGGGATATGAAATGGGAGTGTAGATGAGACTAATGAAGCATTAAATGGGATTCAGTCCAGTTGTTATGTAACCAGATAAATAACTAAAATCTGAACGTCCAGAACCTGTGGAATGGGTCTGAATAGACGAGGGATATATTGATCTTGATATTCGTCTCGGTTATTGTCTGATCCCATGCTCATTTACTAATGCTCCTAACAAATGCTCCAGAACCAGCAGCCGATGCCATGTGATACTATGTGACATAAGGCGAGTGCACGTTGTCATGCTAGGAAACAGATGACATGAAATGAAAGCGATCTGGATTTCTGGATTTCGCGACGAATGATGCCACCATAAGCAAAGCAAAGCAGACTGCACACACATCTAAAGAGGAGGAACTACAATACAACTAACCTGACAAAACACATTCTCTATAAAACTTAGCATAAGGAGTTTATATACCAGGAACAAACTACTGTAATTAATACTGGCGAGGCAAAGTAATCTAACGTTGTTCAACTATCTAATGTTAACGATCTAAAGCACAAGCCAAGTGCACGAACTCCCATTTTTCATGACCGCTGTGAATTCAAAGAGCAAAATATAATGTGACTTGACTGATGAATGCCATCGTAGGTTATACCCAACACGACATAACGACATCACACAACACTACACACGATACACAACACACACTCTACCTTACAACATGACACCCTTCACGACAGAATCCAAGATACTACACGACAACATAATCCTACCTGGCTACCTGTCGTATCCTCAGACATGCATGGTTTTTCTTCCTCTGGTTAATTATTTTTAATTCAGAGAGCGTTCATTGATGTTCGTTGAGGCATATGACTTGTACACATGACCATCAGATGTACTCCTCTCTGGGTGATGTGTGTTTCAGTAAGTTTGTGCATGTGTGATGAGCCAGTGTACTTTTCAGGTCAAAAAGACCTAGTTTAAATTTGGACTCAAAATAGAGTGATGCTAAAAATGATTGTTTCTAATGATGGATCTTCATGTGCTTGGCCTCGTTTCTTGAACAAACATGGGCAAACGTGAAAAATCCACACGATTTCCTGAAGATTTTAAGGTTCCTGGATTGAACAAAAAATGAATGGAATACTCTCAGAGCAGGGGCGGCACGGTACGGTGGTGTAGTGGTTAGTGCTGTCGCCTCACAGCAAGAAGGTCCGGGTTCGAGCCTCGTGGCCGGCGAGGGCCTTTCTGTGTGGAGTTTGCATGTTCTCCCCGTGTCTGCGTGGGTTTCCTCCGGGTGCTCCGGTTTCCCCCACAGTCCAAAGACACGCAGGTTAGGTTAACTGGTGACTCTAAATTGACCATAGGTGTGAATGGTTGTCTGTGTCTATGTGTCAGCCCTGCGATGACCTGGCGACTTGTCCAGGGTGTACCCCGCCTTTCGCCCGTAGTCAGCTGGGATAGGCTCCAGCTTGCCTGCGACCCTGTAGAACAGGATAAAGCGGCTACAGATAATGAGATGAGATGAGACAATGCCAAACCACATACTGCATCAATTACAGCATCATGGCTGCGTAGAAGAAGGGTCCGGGTACTGAACTGGCCAGCCTGCAGTCCAGATCTTTCACCCATAGAAAACATTTGGCGCATCATAAAACGGAAGATACGACAAAAAAGACCTAAGTTGAGCAACTAGAATCCTACATTAGACAAGAATGGGTTAACATTCCTATCCCTAAGCTTGAGCAACTTGTCTCCTCAGTCCCCAGACGTTTACAGACTGTTGTAAAGAGAAAAGGGGATGTCTCACAGTAGTAAACATGGCCTTGTTCCAACTTTTTTGAGATGTGGTCTCGTCTCGTCTTCTTCCGCTTTATCCAGGACCGGGTCGTGGAGGCAGCAGTCTAAGCATGTTACTTTGTCCCAACTTTTTTGGAATCAGGGTTGTATAGTGGCTACACTGGTCAGAGCTGACAGGAAGTCTACAGTTACTCAAATAACTGCTCAGGTGGCACGGTGGTGTAGTGGTTCGCGCTGTCGCCTCACAGCAAGAAGGTTCTGGGTTTGAGCCCAGCGGCCGGCGAGGGCCTTTCTGTGTGGAGTTCGCATGTTCCCCCCGTGTCTGCGTGGGTTTCCTCCGGGTGCTCCGGTTTCCCCCACAGTTCAAAGACATGTAGTTAGGTTAACACGGGACGGCCTTGGGCTGATGTGCCCTTGAGCAAGGTACCAAACCCCTAACTGCTCCCCAGGTGCTGTAGTATGGCTTCCCACTGCTCTGGGTGTGTGTGCGTGTGTTCAGTGCTTCAGATGGGTTAAATGCAGAGGATGACTCTCACTGTGCTTGAAGTGTGCATGTGACAAATAAAGGTTTCTTCTCTTTACAACCAGTCAAGTCAAAGTCCCTCTTATGCCAAAATCTGGTCTTCCCAGGCAGTCTCCTGTCCCAGTACTAACCAACTCTTGAAGGCGTAT
The DNA here is from genome assembly GCF_027579695.1 of Neoarius graeffei. Taxonomy (NCBI): domain Eukaryota; kingdom Metazoa; phylum Chordata; class Actinopteri; order Siluriformes; family Ariidae; genus Neoarius; species Neoarius graeffei. The sequence continues at coordinate 13,797,750 of NC_083588.1, forward strand.
GGGTGCGGCACCGCTCTCCATTTCTATATCCCTCAGCCTCTTGCTAGGGTTACAGTGGGAGGCTAGTTCTCTGGTAACCACGAGAGTTTGACTTCCCCACTCACATCTGTATTGCAGCGTGCCTTGCCAGACGGTTGTAGGTCCCATTTTTATGATGGTCTTTGGTATGACCGGACCGTGAGTAGAACTTGCGATCTCCCGGTCGAGAGGCGGACACGCTAACCACTAGGCCAACTCGTGGTCACTTTACAGCCAGCGTGAACAGAAAAGCATTTCATACCTATGTCTGGCTGGAGTCTCATCACATCGCTCCTGTGGAGGATGGCCCCAAATGGACAGTTGAAAGTCACACTTGGAAGATGCTCTGGACACTTACAGTAATGTTTTTATGGCTAAGGACTACAGTTGACTTGCTAACTTTAGGACTGCAGTTGTCATGAACAGTTTTGCACTCAAGTTTCCAGCAAAGAAGAGTTACAACATCAACGAAACTGACTTCATGTTAAAACTGTTAAAAATGTTATCTGTTATTACCCAAACGAGGATGGGTTCCCTTTTGAGTCTGGTTCCTCTCGAGGTTTCTTCTTCATGTCGTCTGAGGGAGTTTTTCCTTGCCACTGTCGCCACAGGCTTGCTCATCGGGGATAAATTAGGGATAAAATTAGCTCCTGTTTAAAGTCATTAAAATTCTGTAAAGCTGCTTTGCGACATTGTCTGTTGTTAAAAGTGCTATACAAATAAACTTGAGTTGAAACTTGGTACCACTTCGGTTTCGGACCAAGAACAGGAATCTGAATATGCATATATGGTCTGTGGTTACTTGTCTATGTAACGAACCTTGCATTAATTTGATTTCACTGCTCTGAAACGAGCACTTTAGAATTAATAGTGACCTTAAAAACCTGTGGCCGATCTAGTGCACTCTGCTTGATCTGTCGCATTCGATGCAGGGCGCGACAGGAGGCCGGAGGATTAAAAGAAGGTTAGGAGGCCGAGAGAATTGGGACGCAGCCGGTCTGCGTTCTCCTGTGGGGATTTTCCTTCACTCAGTTAGTTCGCTTTAATAAAATAGGACGGCTCTCAGCGTCTCCCACGTCTCCGCACAGTGTGGACCAGATTGATGCTGGATGAGGTTGCATGTTTCTCATGAATGGAGCAATGGAAAGACTTGGGTCGTAAAAGATTATATGTCGATGAAATAAACTGGTTCAGAAAAAAAAAAAATCTGCCAAGCTGCTCCTTACTGACATCAGAGATACTGTTCGATTTGCTGAAACCACCCACATGGTTACCTTCGCTGCTTTACACATTTATAGTGTTTTCACACTTGGTCAAGTTAAGTCACTTGTATTTGTATCACACTTTCAACAACAGATATTGTCATAAAGCAGCTTTACAAAAAAAAAAAAAGATTTGAAACATACGAGTTCATACATTTATTAAACTTAACATAGAGTACCAGTCAAAAGTTTGTACACCCATACTCATTCATAGGTTTTTCTGTATTTTGATGATTTTCTACATTGTAGAACAATACTAAAGACATCAAAACTACGAAGTAACATCTGGACCATATATGGAATGATGTGGTAAACAAAAAACGTGTTAAAAAATGTTTCATATTTCTTCAAAATAGCCACTGTTTACCTTGGTGACGCTTTACACACCATTGGCATCATCTTCAACAGCTTCATGAGGTAGTCATGTGGAATGCTTTTCAATTAACAGGTGCCTCGTCAAAAGTTAATTACTGGAATTTCTTGCCTTCTTAATGCATTTGAGATCAAATAGTAAAAAATAAAAATACAGTAAATAGCCCTATTCCACAACTGTAGCAATCCATATTATGTCAAGAACCGCTCACCGATGTAAACAGAAGCAATATCCATCATTCCTTTAAGACATGAAGCGTCTTTTAATTAGTAAAAATAAAGAAAAAACATTGAATTCGAAGATGCGTCCAAACTTCTGACTGGTACTGGAGATAGAAACAGTGGATAAAAAAAAAGAAAAAGAAAATTGCTTTTTGTTTTTGTAATGTGAAAAATGAATCAAAGCTAAATGCTGCCACCACCATGCTTTACCATGGGAATGGTGTTCCTTGAATAATAAGCTGTACTCTTTTGATTCCACGTATACAGTATTGTGAATCACTGAGGTCATTTGCAGCAGGTTTAACAGGACTGAGTATGAGACACCGAAGAACTCGATGTGAAAACGCGCTTCAAAATCTTCGCTAGCTCGTAAGAACAAGAGTCTATCATTGGAGTACGTTCTCTAAATATATACTGTCCATAAAATAAGTCTGTAACAAGTCCTGGGAGCACTGGGAAGATGTCCAAATCCACTTTTTAAACTGTAGTTCTTGATGTTTTTTTCTATAATAGCTCACGGCAGAAACGGATCCAAACCCTTTCTAAAAATATCACTGAAGCCTTATTTGTGGGACTTGGCATCTGCTATTAAGAAAAATCAAAAATCCATAAACATTCATGTCCTGATGACTAAAAATAAACTTGTTTTTTTGCGAGGCCGGATATCTGTGCCATTCCTGGGTATATGGCATTAATGTTTCATGGTATTGTAGCATATGGAAGCGTAAGTGAAGCTTTTTCCCAGCTGTGGTTGGCATTATAATCAGTTTGAGTTGCCTGCCTGTGGTATTTTTTTTTTTCTCACTTCTAATGAGCTCACATACATTTTTAAAATCAGTTCAATTTTCACAGACATTCAAAGTCTCTATCATTGGTGTGGATTTGAATGCTGGTTAAAATGGAAGTGTTTTTTCAGTGATATGTGCGTGATTTAGAGGAACGCGTGCAGAAGGGGTTACGAGGACCAGAGTTAACTGTATTACGGATAGATTTGTGTCGTGGAAGGTGTAGGTGTGTTAGTCAAGGTGTGTATGTGGTAACGAAGGTGTGGTTGTGTGAGTCAAGGTGTGCACTGTTTTTAACTCATAATGCACCTGGCTGCTTCAGTTGCTAGGGAACAAGATAGATGGAGTGATGGGCACTTTCGCTCTTGCTCTCACACTCTCCGTCTGTCTCTCTGTATTTCTCTTAATCTTGTTTCTCTGTCTCAGCACACCCACACATTCATCAGCACTGAGTCTCGCTATCTGTCTTTCTTCCCTATCCTTCACTCTGTCTTGCCATATTTTGTCTGTATCTCTCTCTGTATTGCTCTCTGTTTCCCGCTCTGTCTTTCTCTCTTTATGTACGACTCTCTCTTTCTCTCGAGAAGTGAGACGGTGCTGCCTCTGTTTCAGTGTGCATGGTGATCACTGTTCTGGATTTGGCTTCAGCCCTCAGGACACACGCGCGCGCGCGCACACAGAAAGGGTGAGAGAGAAAATCTCAGACTCTTAATAAAGACAGCAGGTTTATTTTTATTTAAAATATTATTATTATCTCATCTCATCTCATTATCTCGAGCCGCTTTATCCTGTTCTACAGGGTCGCAGGCAAGCTGGAGCCTATCCCAGCTGACTACGGGCGAAAGGCGGGGTACACCCTGGACAAGTCGCCAGGTCATCACAGGGCTGACACATAGACACAGACAACCATTCACACTCACATTCACACCTACGGTCAATTTAGAGTCACCAGTTAACCTAACCTGCATGTCTTTGGACTGTGGGGGAAACCGGAGCACCCGGAGGAAACCCACGCGGACACGGGGAGAACATGCAAACTCCACACAGAAAGGCCCTCGCCGGCCACGGGGCTCGAACCCAGGACCTTCTTGCTGTGAGGCGACAGCGCTAACCACTACACCACCATGCCGCCATTATTATTATTAAAATCAAATATTATGATTGAAAATTATGATTTATTGTTCTTTAAAATCGGCTTTTACAATGTAAAAATCAGTACACACACCAGTTTTCATTTGCGACTGTAACGTTCCCAAACAGAGAAGGCAGGAACAGAGAGAGAGAGAGAGAGAGAGAGAGACTGAAAAGTAAGTCCAGTAAAGTGTGTTCTTCTGAGTGTCCAACTCTCTCTCTCTCTCTCTCTTTTCTGTCTGCGCTTATTTTATTTGCCGTTTTTTTCTATTTTTGTCTCTTAGTCTTGTTCACTGTTCCATTTTCTGTCTCTTTCTCTCGCTTTTTCGTTTCTCTGCTCTTTCACACCTTCCCGAGTCCTGCACTGTATGTGTGTTTGTGTATATGCGTGTGTGCGTGTTTGTGTGTGCTTGCGTGTGCTTGCGTGTGTGGGTGGTCAGGTATGGCCAAGGGTCGTGGAGAGAAAAAGACTCATCTTCTCACTGCTGTAGAGCTGCTACACACACACACACACACACACACACACAGAGGAGAATTTCACCTACGGCATCAGTGTTTCTGGTAGTTTCCATACAGACTGCAACTCTGACATTCACTGTACATAATTTATACAATGCAAATAAAGAGACAGAAAGAGAGATGAAGGACAGGCAGGAATAGGTGTATAAATGTAGAGATGTGCATAATGCGCATATACTGTACAGTGGTGCTTGAAAGTTTGTGAACCCTGTAGAATTTTCTATATTTCTGCAAAAATATGACCTAAAACATCATCAGATTTATACCTGGTCATTTATTTATTGAGGAAAATGATCCAATATTACATATGTGTGAGTGGCAAAAGTATGTGAACCTCTAGGATTAGCAGTTAATTTGAAGGTGAAATTAGAGTCAGCTGTTTTCAATCAATGGGATGACAATCAGGTGTGAGTGGGCACCCTGTTTTATTTAAAGAACAGGGATCTATCAAAGTCTGATCTTCACAACACATGTTTGTGGAAGTGTATCATGGCACGAACGAAGGAGATTTATGAGGACCTCAGAAAAAGCGTTGTTGATGCTCATCAGGCTGGAAAAGGTTACAAAACCATCTCTAAAGAGTTTGGACTCCACCAATCCACAGTCAGACAGATTGTGTACGAATGGAGGAAATTCAAGACCATTGTTACCCTCCCCAGGAGTGGTCGACCAACAAAGATCTCTCTGAGAGCAAGGCGTGTAATAGTCGGCGAGGTCACAAAGGACCCCAGGGTAACTTCTAAGCAACTGAAGGCCTCTCTCACATGAGGTAATGTTAATGTTCATGAGTCCACCATCAAGAGAACACTGAACAACAATGGAGTGCATGGCAGGGTTGCAAGGAGAAAGCCACTGCTCTACAAAAAGAACATTGCTGCTCGTCTGCAGTTTGCTAAAGATCACGTAGACAAGCCAGAAGGCTATTGGAAAAAATGTTTCGTGGACGGATGAGACCAACATCAAACTTTTTGGTATAAATGAGGAGCGTTATGTTTGGAGAAAGGAAAACACTGCCTTCCAGCATAAGAATCTTATCCCATCTGTGAAACATGGTGGTGGTAGTGTCATGGTTTGGGCCCGTTTTGCTGCATCTGGGCCAGGACGGCTTGCCATCACTGACGGAACAATGAATTCTGAATTCTACCAACAAATTCTAAAGGAAAATGTCAGGACATTTGTCCATGAACTGAATCTCAAGAAAAGGTGCGTCATGCAGCAAGACAACGACTCTAAACACACAAGTCGTTCTACCAAAGAATGGTTAAAGAAGAATAAAGTTAATGTTTTGGAATGGCCAAGTCAAAGTCCTGACCTTAATCTAAGACCTGAAGCGAGCAGTTCATGTGAGGAAACCCAGCACCATCCCAGAGTTGAAGCTGTTCTGTACGGAGAAACGGGCTAAAATTCTTCCAAGCCGGTGTGCAGGACTGATCAACAGTTACCGGAAACGTTTAGTTGCAGTTATTGCTGCACAAGGGGGTCACACCAGATACTGAAAGCAAAGGTTCACATACTTTTGCCACTCACAGATATGTAATATTGGATCATTTTCCTCAATAAATAAATGACCGAGTATGATATTTTTGTCTCATTTGTTTAACTGGGTTCTCTTTATCTACTTTTAGGACTTGTGTGAAAATCTGATGATGTATTAGATCATATTCCTGCACAAATATAGAAAATTCTAAATGGTTCACAAAATTTCAAGCACCACTGTATGTGTGTGTGTGTATACTGTGTGCATATAAAGAAATGCTGTCAACCAAAATTGGCTTTAAAATAATGAAATGAAATGTTTCAACATAAAAAAAATACTATAAACAGTAATCACTAAACCATAATAAATGAAACAAAGTCAATATTTGGTGTGAGACGACCCTTTGCTTTAAAAAAAATGGAATATTAAAATTAAATTGTGTGCTGAAAATGATGAATACAAACTGTAATACAAAAGTAGGACAGTAAATAATGAACTATACACCGTCGCTGTTGAATTCTGGATCCTGATTGGTCAGAAGGTGCTAATTCATTTTCCGACATTTACTTCTAATATCAGAATATCTAATATCGCCGACGTTAATGTTAACTAATCCAAATGATAGGTAATATGATAAATAAATGCCTTTGTTGTTTGACATTACTATTTCTATGGTAACAATAGCTCATAACAATAGCTAATAATAAGAGGGCAGCCGTGGGCCCAAAGGATCACCGGTTCAATTCCCTGAACCAGCAAGAAAAATGTGGAGGGAGTGAACGATCAGCACTTTCCCCTTCCTATGTATTCATGGTCGATGATCTATATAATGCGAATTATAACTGTTTTATAAACTGTGTTATTTCGCAAAGAAAAACATAATTGCTGAGATGGTGATGCTTTTAGCATAGAGATGTTTATTTAACGTTTATGGAGGGAGTCTGCAGTGAGTGTCAACGCTTTTGTAATGATTGGTAAGTTTTCTTTTCAGGGAAAGTCTTCCGGACAGAAGTCTTGGTGCTCTCTGCTTCTTTATAATGTCTCAAGCTGCGCATTGTGTCTTTATAAAATTCAAGAAAGAGAACAAAGAGAGGCGAATGACGTAAGCGATATAACAGGAACTAATTTGTCTTGAGGACGTACTCTAAAAATCGCTGGCAAATTGCTGTGGTATCAGAAGAATAAAACACTCTGGGATGTGCTGTTATCGGAAAATGATCCACTAAGAGGTGGTAATGCATCACACCACTGCACTGTTGAGTATACATCATGTCATGATCTTCTTCCTTATAGGCACACTCACCAGCCATTTTATTAGGAACACCCATCCATCCACCATCCATCAGCCAATCACATGACAGCAGCACAATGCATCAAATCATGCAGATACAAATCGAGAGCTTCAGTTAATGTTCACGATGTTCAAATGTCAGAACGGGAAAAATTCTGATCTCAAAGTGTGACTTTCTTTCACTGTGGCATGGGTGTTGGGTTGAGCCAGATGGACTGGTTTGAGTATTTCAGAAACTGCTGATCTCCTGGGGTTTTCACACACAACAGTCTCTAGAGTTTACACAGACAGAATGGTGTGAAAAACAAAAAAAGACTGAGCGAGTGAGTGTGCGGCAGTTCTGTGGGTGGAAACAAACGCCTTGTTGATAAGAGAGGTCAGAGGAAAACGGGCCAGATTGGTTCGAGCTTTTTTGCCAGGAAGGATATCGTAACTCATAGCAACTCTTTACAACCGTGATGAGCAGAAAAGCATCTCAGCATGCAACAAAAAACAGAAGACCACATTGGGTTCCACTCCTGCAGCCGAGCACAGGAATCTTAGACTCAACAAGTTCCTATTAAAGTGGCCGGTGAGTGTTCATATACTGTGGTCAAAACATCGTTTTTTTTTTTTTTTTTTTCTGGTTTGCCATATTAGTGTTTGTTTGCTAGATTTTTTTTATTTTCTCATTTGGAATCAGTCCGCTGGCCACTCACCCTGTGTCTGAAATTGCTCCCTACTCACTCTATATAGTGAGGACGCCATTTTGTAGTGCTGTCCGAAACCTTAGCGAGAATTATTTATACCCTATATAGTGCACTCAAAGTACCCTACAGTGCATCACGAAAAGTAGCGTACAACCGATGGTCACTCACCAAAGCAATATATCCCATCATGCATTGCGGTCGCGCTGAAAGAAATCGAATTAAAAGTCTCAAATTCGATTTAATAAAAGGCAGCGGCAAAGAAGACAGTATTCAGCCTGGATTTAAAAAAACTGAAAGATGCAGGGACTTTGTATCTGGCACATTTTAATTGTGCGACAGTAATGACGTAAATACCAGCGTGACGGACTAGTGCCCGAAAGCGTTTCTTTCATTTTACCAATGAGCTCACTACGTAGTCCTCTATATCGTAATTCCCTATGTAGAGAGTAGTGACCGAGTGAGCGGTTTTGGACACAGGGACAGTTTGACAAAGATGACATGGTGTCCGTGCAGTCAAGAGGGCGTGGCCTCTGGCTTCTCAGAGCTGACACTTTCAAAGGATCTTTCACTCATCAGATCATCGATTACATAAATAGAATATTCCGTTTGGGTCGAATGCCTCACACAGTTAGCTGATGAAGTATAAAAAGTTCATGTTAGTGTACAGCGTACAAGCGTAGGACACCTGAAGTGTGCTTAGCTGTAGGCACAGTGTATGAGTGTGTGTGTGAGTGTGCGTGCGTGCATGGGTGTGAATTCAGAACAGCTGTGTATTGGCACTGACTCTCTGACCCCTCTCTCTGCTCAGTGCGTATTCTGCTATATTTATTCGCACTGCGTAGGCAGCCTCTCCGTACTTGCATAACGACCATTACCACCGGCATTAAAGGGCAAAATCAAACAGCACTCATTTTTCTATTCTCTCGCGCTCTCCGAGAACAAACGACTCTCAACATCACATCTCACACATTACACCCGTCTCACTCTCTGTTTCTCAGAGTAACATGGCTGTGCTCAGTGTGCTCTCATTCACCATAGGTGCAATCGTCAGGGGTTTCACTCATCACGCTTAGTGGTCTATCAGTCACAAAATACGGTCAAAACCAACTGGAAAATAAAGCACGAGGGAATCATAGACATAAATACAGTGCTCAGCGTAAATGAGTGCACCCCCTTTGAAAAGTCACATTCTAAACAATATCTCAATGAACACAAACAATTTCCAAAATGTTGACAAGACAAAGTTTAATATAACATCTGTTTAACTTATAACGTGAAAGTAAGGTTAATAATATAACTTAGATTACACATTTTTTCAGTTTTACTCAAATTAGGGTGGTGCAAAAATGAGTACACCCCACAACAAAAACTACTACATCTAGTACTTTGTATGGCCTCCATGATTTTTAATGACAGCACCAAGTCTTCTAGGCATGGAATGAACAAGTTGGCGACATTTTGCAACATCAATCTTTTTCCATTCTTCAACAATGACTTCTTTTAGTGACTGGATGCTGGATGGAGAGTGATGCTCAACTTGTCTCTTCAGAATTCTCCAACGAAAATAATTTCTTTCCACCACAAAGGTGAAGGCTACAAGAAGATCAGCAAAGCTTTACTTATCAGTCAGAATACTGTAGCAAAAGTGGTACAAAATTTAAGAAAGATGGAACTGCAATCATCTGACAGAGACGTCCAGGTTGTCCACGGAAGTTAACACCTCGACAGGAGCGTCTTCTGATGAGAAGGGTTGAAGAAAATCGGCATGCAAGTTCACTGCAGTTGTCTAAAGAAGTAGGAAGCCAAACTGGGGTGACTATTTCCCGTGACACAATATGGCGTACACTGCAGAGGAATGGCATGTATGGATGCTGTCCATGAAAGAAGCCTCTCCTAAAGCTCAGGCACAAAAAAGCCCGCCTAGATTTTGCCAGGGCCCATGCTGACAAAGATGAAGACTACTGGGACTCTATACTCTGGAGTGATGAGACCAAGATAAATGTTTTTGGAACTGATGGCTTCAAAACTGTATGGCGTCACAAAGGTGAGGAATACAAAGAAAAATGCCTGGTGCCTACAGTGAAACATGGTGGTGGCAGTGTCCTTATGTGGGGCTGCATGAGTGCTACTGGTGTTGGGGAGCTGCATTTCATTGATGGCATCATGAATTCACATATGTATTGCTCTATACTGAAAGAGAAGATGCTACCCTCACTCCATGCCCTTGGTCATTGTGCACTTTTCCAACATGACTAAACACACATCTAAGGCCACTATTGGATTTCTGAAGAAGAACAGGGTGAAAGTGATTCAGTGGCCAAGTATGTCTCCTGATCTGAACCCAATCGAACACCTATGGGGAATTCTGAAGCGACAAGTTGAAGATCACTCTCCATCCAGCATCTAGTCACTAAAAGAGGTCATTGCTGAAGAATGGAAAAAGATTAATGTTGCAAAATGTCGCCAACTTGTTCATTCCATGCCTAGAAGACTTGGTGTTGTCATTAAAAATCATAGAGGCCATACAAAGTACTAGATGTAGTAGTTTTTGTTGTGGGGTGTACTCATTTTTGCACCACCCTCATTTGAGTAAAACTGAAAAAAATGTGTAATCCAAGTTATATTATTAACCTTACTTTCATGTTATAAGTTAAACAGATGTTATATTAAACTTTGTCTTGTCAACATTTTGGAAATTGTTTGTGTTCATTGAGATATTGCTAAAATGTTACTTTTCAAAGGGGGTGTACTCATTTACGCTGAGCACTGTACATGAATAGATCGTAAGACTTCACATGGAACAAAGTCACAACAGGGCATCAATAGACAGACAATCTAACCGGGGCGACGATAAAACGTGACCGAGGCAAAGGTCATAACCAAAACCAAGGCATATGGAAAAAAAAACGACATGACGGTCATTGCTCTGAGAACTGCAACGCAAAAGGGAGTATCCATGACATGCATGTCTGCAGTCAGTCTCGCTTGCTTGACTGAACACTTGCCGACATGACATGAGAATTGACGTTAATAAAAGCTAACAGCGCTATGTTTAGGTTGCTGGCCAGTTTAGCTCATACTGATAAGCCAATACGTATCTTGTTATTCATAAAACTACTATTTCATGCTATGACTAAAAGGCTAATGGTGATGTCGCATGATCGAATTCGCGTTTGACTGATTAACTTCAACGCCGTGCTTTTTAGCCGTACCAAGTGGAATACTGGTCAATGCACAAAATTAGGACATCTTTCCCATGGGGTTGTAACGGGAGCTTTGATTACAGGCGGGATGCAAACGAGAAAACTCCGTGGCTTCTTTACTGAGGGCGACATTAATAATCTTTGCATAATTACAAATAAGAGAGCCACTTCATTACAGGATCATTCATAATCAGATGCATATGGGAAAAGTAAACAAGGCTTACAAATGCGCAAAGACAGAGCTATTGGCAAGACTTCGCAACGTGTCAGAGGCAAAGGAGTATAAATAGCCAAACTATTGAAACAGAGAACATATGAACACAATCAGGAAATAAAGCAGTGGTAAGGCAGGGGTGAAGAAAGAAGCGACGCTATAACAAGAACACATCACAGTAAAAGGATGAACAGTGCACGTTGTGCTGGGAAACTCGGATTTGTGACAGGTGGACAGTCTGTCTGTCTGTCTCTCTCTCTCTCTCTCTCTCTCTCTCTCTCTCTCTCTCTCTCTCATATTAATAAAGGCTTTGTTGAATCCAAAAACACACACACAAACAATACTGTGTATTATTGTGCTTCATGGTGTCTGGATGTGTGTGAATGCAAACGGTTGGTTGCTCCTGAGTGAACTGGATGCAAAACAGATCAAAGCTGCTGTGCATGTGTGGCTTATGTAAGGATGCAAATTATCATTATACACAACTACACATTCACCAAAGCCTCAGCCTCAGTTCAGCTCGATACAGACCGACGGCACACTCGGCACCTTTCATTTACCCTTCTTATGGTGTGCGCTACTTCGTAGAGTTCTGTCCCATGGTCCATTACTCCAGGTGTCTCTTTAGATTGTATAGCAACACAATTGTGATTTTAAAAATTAAACTCCCTCGTATGTTGTCTCTTTATCTCAGCACTGATCAAAATAAATCATCCTGATGGACGCATAGGTGCCAAGTCCCTGCTTTTCTTCGAAGGAGGGTTTCACATTGACATCAATAGCCCGTGGCTTGAGGCTTGTCCAGAGTGGTTTTCCATCTTGTCACATTCCAGCGCCTTTACAGTATATGTATGCAGACAGATGTGGAAATAGGATGTCACTCAAATCATCTTAGGACAGTTTCTACGAACGCTTATTTTATTCAACGAAAATAAGGTCAGTTAAACATACAGCGTTTTTCAAAAAATTCGATACAATTTCACAATCTAATAACTTTGCCAATTCTCATTCAATTGACCTCAAATGTTAACAGCGTGTGTGGAAACAGGTCAAAATTTTATGTTGAATGTTTTTTGTTTTTATCTTTTTCGGTATAGAAATGCCATTCACTGGAAAAGAAAAGGCATCGTGTGTGTTAGAGTACGCTCGAACACAGTCGAATAAGACCGTACGGCGTGCATTTATGAGAGAATTCTCTAAAAATGCACTGTTACCAGAAAAGACTGTTCCCAAAGACATGCTGCAGCGTGTTTGGCAGGAGCTGGACGACTGACTTGACGTGTGTCGTGTCTTAGGCGGCGCGCGTATTGAAAATTTGTGAAATCATTCATGGAATCCACATACTTTTTGAATTTCTCATTCAAATTTTGAAGAATAAATCTAATTTGCATTTGCCGAGACTATGCAGTTTCTGGGTAGCCTGGCAAGCCAGACTAAATGTGAATATTTAGTCTGGTCTCGGTCGTAGACATTTCTGAAGGGTGTGGGTAGGAACAACCCGTTGTCTTTCAAACTGTCTCTGTGCGTAGGAGCACTTGCATGTGACGTCACAGCTGATCCAGATTGTGACAGATGCCATCTTGTCGGTCAAACGCCATATTCCGCCTTCTACTTCTGGTTCTACTTCTGCTTTTACTTCTACCTTTTCTTCTGGAAAACCCTACTATATACAATTCTACTACAACGGCTGCGGCTACAAGCTCTCCCTACCTGTGTACGTTTTTTATGTTTTTTGTGTGTATTTTTGCGTGTTGTTCGTCTGTACCGGACTTCAATATCCACTACAACCGTATGGACTTGCTGGACATTGGTTTCCAGCAGAAAATGACGGTTTGTAGCGATTTCCAACGCATGCACAACATTCCGGACGAGAAAAAAAAAATAACATTCCAGACGAGATAGCGAGACCAGCGGGGTCTCCGTGGATTGTTATCGGAAGCAAAGCGAAGGAGGTGGCGCCGGGAGCGGAAGCAAAAGCGAGGCTGCAGAGCCGGCCTGTTGACTAAGCTCAGAAAACAGCTACTCAAATCTCCACTGCCAAGCCTCTACCTCTCCAACGCCAGATCCATGTAAACAAGACGGACGATTTGGAATAACAGCTGGAATTACCTTATTCTATTCTATAATCGGCTGGTCAGTGCTATACTCAATACTTAAGTGACTTACCCGTCCAATGAGGATTCTTGTTTACAAGATGCCACATCTGAGTCGCTGACAAATCCTGAATTTCTGTAGAGATAACTGTCCAGAGATTTATAAGCACGCAGTGCTTCACCACTGAACAGCGAGGGAAAGTTAATGAGGTAATTATACACGTCCGGGTATTCCGCTGGCAGTTCAAAATCCGGTCGTGAAAACTCCGTCCGGTAAGCCATAAGGGTCACAAATCTGTAGATCGTTTATTTTAGACATATATCTAGTTATCTGTTCATTAGAAAAATCAGCCGTGGAGTCCGTCGGTTGAAATTGATCCATTCTGCACACGAGTGCAGCAGTATTCAGTGGTGTTTTTGACCGACAAGATGGCGGTTGTGTACTTTCCGGTCACGTGACTGTGAGATCTCTATAGGCCAACGCTCTGACCAATCAGCGCAACAGTGACTGTGACGTAGTCAGAGCGACAGAAAGCAGTGGGGGAGGGTAAACAAACAGCATGTGGAGAGGGACACCATTCTTCTTGAAAAGGAATGAGCGGAGAGCCTCTTCCTGCTCATGTTTCAACGAAAACTCCAAGTCTAATTCTTCTAAAACTGATTCCAAAGCGGAGTCAAACGAGCGCTGTTCAATAGCCGTAGCCATCTTTCCTGTTGTGCTTTCTCCAGCGTCGCGCAGCCTTGTCGTCACTCCTGCAAAAGCCCGCCCAAAGAATCCAAACAAAAACCTTGCGTTGTGATTGGCGGGCACGATTTGATGCCCGGGGTGTGTTGTTGATATGGTCCGAGGCTAGACCCACTCGTAGGCAAAAATATTTTTGGCCGCTAGGCGGGTGGGTCTAGTTTACTAGGCTAGTTTCTGGGATCTTTACATCTCAAATAATATCAAATTTTTTGAAACACCCTGTACTCTATCAAGTCAAGTTTACTTGTATAGCGCTTTCAACAACAGACATTGTCGCAAAGCAGCTTTACAGAAAATTAAACACTTTAAACACAAGTTAATATTTATCCCCAGTGAGCAAGCCTGTGGCGACGGTAGCAAGGAAAAGCTAAAGTTGATGCAGACAATAATAATGACAGACACGTTTGTTTCTTTCATTTCCTGCACCCTTTCCCTTTCAGTGAATTTCATTTGTTTCTGGGTGAAGTATACTGATTTGTGTTTCGTCTGACCCATTCTTTCGCTGAAAAAGCCTAAAAGCATAGTTTCCAGAAAGCTCCCAGAATTCCTATGGCTAAACTGTAAATGTTGGCACCCCTGTTAAAGGTAGAGTATGTAATTTTGGAGAAACCAGCAAGAGTAAGCTCGATTTTGAAATTCTCCAACTGAAAAATCCCATCGCCTCACTCCAAAGCCGCCGCTCCAAAACACATGAACGCCCACTGCCTGATTACGAGAAAGAGCGCGCGTTGGGAGGAGGAGTGTAGCATGTCGTTGTCATACCCAAATACCTCATGTCTCATTCACGTCAGAAAACACCTAACACTGTCATAATTAATGTAAACCAAGCATGAGATTCTTCCAATTTTTGGCAGAATTCCGATTTTTATACATCTGTGAGGGTCATTTGTGAGATCAGTGTAAATTTTTGTTAATTTTTCTGGCGGGGGTCGAGTTCCACAACTACATCATGGTTGGCGTTATTTCTTAGGGTCTATAACGTATGCTTTGATACTGGCTGCTTCCTTACTGTTTCTCAGCTCACAGTGTGCTGACATTGCTGATTGGTTGGTTGGGGAATAATTTGATGAATCGTGGATTGCGATGCTGTGAAGGACACATCATGAACAAAATGGCGACGATCATCGATGCTCACGATATTGCAGCAACTAAAGAGTTGGAGTCTTTCATAAAAAATTAATCGAGGTGGTCGTGGAGAGAAGAAGAAATGACAATAAAATTCCCGGATGACAAGGGCGAGAAAGTGATACGACCCTCACTGGGAGAGTTTATTCAAAAGATCAATCAGCCGGACAAAGCTATCTCCGAACTTTACACAGATGCCATCAACTCCAGAGCGTGAGGTCGGTTAAATATAAATATCTGAATAATTAGTCTGTGTGGAAATATATTAGATCTCTGCTTACTTCTGTCTTAATGTGAATTCAGCCAAATATGTGTATAAAACTACAGTACTACAAACTTCCCAGAGTAAACTCGCATGTCATATGAAATTATAAATATAGGTTCAAAAATATACATACTGTACACTCACTTCAATTATTAATTCAGTGGTGCTGGAAGCTCCAAAATGTCTTCTCACCTGTCAAGGCCTCTTAACTTCTTGTTCGTGATCGTGATTGACAATTATTTTTATTGTATGTTTGTTCCTGGATAAAACATTTGAAATATAAATTAAATTATTTTTTGAACATTAAAAAATTAATAGTCTACCATCTGAGTCATCTGACTGTTAATTTTACAGGCATGTTCATTGTTCACACTGGATCAAATCTGGGCACGTTTTGGTATAAAAATTTCAGGAGATTTCACAAATACATGTTGCAGCTGTGAAATGTGTCTGGCTTATCCACTTTGAAACGCCCATCAGGGTGTTGCTCCTTGACCCCACTGAGGGCCTGAGCAGCTCCCAGGGCCCCGACCTTAATTCTCGGACATTCATTTCAGATTTTTTTTTCTTTTTAGTCAGTCTCATCCCTGGTAAACAAACATGGCTACTGTTTGTGCTCACAGCTGTTGACTAGCTTGCTAACTTGAGCAATATATCTGTCTAGCCCTGTGGAAGACTCCGATTATGCACAATGAGTGCACGGGCAGAGTGTAGACAGGCAATCATCGGAGAGGCATTTTACAGCCTAGCAACTGCCACAGATGACGGATTTTTTTTCTTTTGATTGTCAGAGCATTTGATTTATTCATTGCTGTCAGGATGTAAAAAGAATTTCAAGAAATATAACAAAACATGCTTTAAAAAAAGACCTACCCTAGCTTTAAGAATGTCCGTAAACATTACTGAATACGAGTATTGCATAAATATTGACAAGTTTTTGAACTTTTAATTTTTGGACCCTAAATGTGGATCGAAATCATTCCCAGGTTTATCAGCTCTAAATGCTAAAATTTTGCAGCTCTTTGGTCGAATTGATATTTGAGTGTTACATAAAGCATTTGGAGCGGCACGGTGGTGTAGTGGTTAGCGCGGTCACCTCACAGCAAGAAGGTCCGGGTTCGAGCCCCGTGGCCGGCGAGGGCCTTTCTGTGTGGAGTTTGCATGTTCTCCCCGTGTCCACGTGGGTTTCCTCCGGGTGCTCCGGTTTCCCCCACAGTCCAAAGACATGCAGGTTAGGTTAACTGGTGACTCTAAATTGACCGTAGGTGTGAATGTGAGTGTGAATGGTTGTCTGTGTCTATGTGTCAGCCCTGTGATGACCTGGCGACTTGTCCAGGGTGTACCCCGCCTTTCGCCCGTAGTCAGCTGGGATAGGCTCCAGCTTGCCTGCGACCCTGTAGAACAGGATAAAGCACCTAGAGATAATGAGATGAGATGAGACATAAAGCATTTGTTTAAATCCTTCTCTGAAAGTTTGAGTTCACTTCCGGACTGACTGATGTTGGACTAAATTCAACAAGTTACCAAAATTTTAAAGCAGCCATGTTTGCGACTTCATAATGCTTGTGTGAATTGTGTGCGTGTGTGTAAAAGTCTCGAATGTACACCTGTCCTCGTTGTTGCCAGTGCTGAAGTGTTCAGACAGAGACACTGAAATATCCTCCGCCGTAACGTTGGCCTCCTTTTAACGAGGACCCAGGATAATTATATTACACACAGCGCCTACCAATCTGGCTCTGTATGTGTGTGTCTGTGTGTGAAGGGGGTCTTTTGTAGATCAAGGTCTTTCCAAGGACTCAGAACTCACACGGGACACTCAGCTGCGTCTCATTTATCGCTCAAGGTGGCTGTTTAGATTCATTGGAGACAGCAAGACAAGTCTCTGATTATTTGTCCATGCAAATTAGCAAGTAATCATCTTTTGATGACAGTGTTCAGTGAGGTCATTTTGGTCCACTGAGACTCGGAGAACTAATTTTTGACCTTACAGGAAGACCCTTGGATTTCCAAAAAAAAAAAAAAAAAAACAGGAACGTGTGCTAGACGTTCTTTTTATCTGCGATGGCAAAATGGGAGAATTCTCAAAATAGTGCACCAAGTGTGAACAGTTGTAGACCTAGAGGTTGGAAAAAAGGACCCAAATTTGCTCAAGTTAAAGTACAATTACTCATCAATACGTCACTCAAGTTGAAGGAGAAAAGTATGAAACTAAACATACAAGAAAGATTTCCTCCAAAAACAAAAAAAAAACAACCAACCAAACAAAAAAAAAAAAAAGACATCGACCTCAAGTCAAACACTGTTTACTGTTTTACTGATGGTAAAGTCCCCATTCACTTAGGAACCAAGAAGCCTGGGAAAACATGAGCTAAGGCTGCCTAAGAACAGCTTTATTCCTAATCTCTCAGATCTGATACCCTTTTTCCACCAAATCAGTTCCAGGGCTGGTTCACAACTCGTTCAACTTGCGAGCCAGCTGAGAACCAGTTTGCTTTTCCATAGCTCGGGGTGCTAAGGGGAGCCACGCCATTATGTCGCTGTATACGTCAATTACGTCACTGCGTTTGCATAAACCTTGGTGCAAACATCGAAGCAAAAACAACATGGAGAAGAAGAAGCAGCAGCAACAACAATAATAATGGATGACTTCGCGTTTGTACAGCTGCTGCTTCTCGTCGCTTAAAAATGGCGACCTTTCGCGGTCTTGCGATTGTTGTTGGTCTTAACAACTCCGCCTCCCCGCTGACGTAAGCGGTTCTTTCCTCTGGCCCAGCAAAGAGTTGGTGCTAGCCTGGAGCTGGTTTTTCTGGCCCAGAGCCAGTTCTTTGTTCAGTGGAAACAGAAAACCCGGTTCCAAACTAAGCACTGGCCCCGAACCAGCCCTGGAACTGCTTTGGTGGAGAAGGGGCATTAGTTAGCATGCTAACAACACTAACACTATACGCTTCCGGAATGCTAATAGTTAGCTGTCACAATACAAACTGCCTTGATAAATACGTACAAAGTTTACGTCACAACAGATACATTGTATGACATCCACTGATGGGTATTTGGTCTTAATCTTCCTGTCACGTCTGTTTAGATCCACTCCTTGAAACTGCCTGATGCTAAAAAAGTCATGTTATGCACTGCTCCAGGATAATGTTGTAAATATTTGAGGATAACCAACAAAATACAACGTAGTGCAGTTTCACTGGAAGTCAGAGTCAGGCTATTAATAAAAGAGAAAATAATCTATCAATTCCAAATTTGACATCATATCAATTTTCCATCCGTCCGTCCATCATCTGTAGCCGCTTATGCTGTCCTCCAGGGTCGCAGGCAAGCTTTAACCTATCCCAGCTGACTATGGGCGAGAGGCAGGGTACACCCTGGACAAGTCGCCAGATCATCACAGGGCTAACACATGGACAACCATTCACGCTCAGATTTACACCTACGGTCAATTTAGAGCCACCAATTAGCCTAACCTGCATGCCTTTGGAGTGTGGGGGAAACCCATGCGGACAGCATGTAAACTCTACGCAGAAAGGCCCTCGCCGGTCGCTGGGCTCGAACCCAGGACCTTCTTGCCATGAGGCGACAGTGCTAACCACTACACCACCGTGCCGCCCCATATCAATTTTTTTAACGTCATGTTAACCTCCTAGGGCTTAGCGGTCACATGCGTGGACAGCACTTTATGTTAATTCGGAACAAGAATCCACATATGTGGACATACTTTTTCTCTAAAAGTACATCTTATCAAAAGATGATGCTTAGTTTTTATTCTAATCAGGTTCTAATAAGCCCAAATAGCAAAGAGAAATAAAAAATGCATGTAAAAAAACAACTTGGGCCTTAGGAGGATAAAGTAGGAAGTAGAAAAGCGTCACCATTCATGTTATATGCACATGTATTTGATGTATTTTTACAGTTCCTGTTAGCCTGCTAGTTAAGATGAGCTAATTTGAGAAGAGTTCTGAGGGGATTTCTTTTTTTAGTCAGATTTGTAAATGTTCTAATCTCTTATGGCTAACAGAAGCTAACATGTTAGGATTTCTGAGAGGATTTTATACTCGTATTCAGAATTGTTCGAATATACTGTACGTGTATGGCTAACAGAAGCTAACTTGACAGAACTTCTGAGAAAAGCTGTTTGGGCAAATTCATAAAACTTTTATATAGAGGCTTTTTCAGGTGTTACTCAGTGAAAAGCTCCACAACTGATGTATTTTTTTGTGCTCCAAACAAGGAGCCTTCAGGTTTGTGAGACAGTTTGCAATATAAAAACATCAAATTGGCAATTAGCATTAATGGCTAATTGTGTGTTCTGTATTGACTTTCAAGCTGTCACAGCTAGTTTATGAGATGTGGAACGATAATTGAGAAAAATACTTGCATGTCGGTTCAGTCAATACCAAATATTTGTTTGTACACAAATTAATTAAGATGTAAACGTAAACATATTCTGATTTGTTTTTACCAAGTAAGCACATATTAATGCTTATCATTTCTTATCTAGAGATGAACTGGATTCGAAATCATAGCTTCTTCTTCAAATACTTTTAACCTGTATATCAAGTCAAGTTTATTTGTATAGCGCTTTTAACAATAAAAATTGTCGCAAAGCAGCTTTACAGAATTCGAACGACTTAAAACATGAGCTAATTTTGTCCCTAATCTATCCCCAATGAGCAAGCCTGTGGCGACGGTGGCAAGGAAAAACTCCCTCAGGCGACATGAGGAAGAAACCTCGAGAGGAACCAGACTCAAAAGGGAACCCATCCTCGTTTGGGTAATAACAGATAACATGATAACATTTTTAACAGTTTTAACATGAAGTCAGTGTCGTTGATGTTGTAACTCTTCTTTGCTGGAAACTTGAGTGCAAAACTGTTCATGACAACTGCAGTCCTAAAGTTAGCAAGTCAACTGTAGTCCTCAGCCATAAAAGCATTACTGTAAGAGTCCAGAGCGTCCTCCAGGTGTAACCCTCAACTGTCCTCATGGGGCCATCCCCCACAGGAGCGATGCGATAAAACTCCGACCAAACACAGGGCACCAGGATGGATCAAGCAGGTCCAAGGGGCAGAAGAGGCCAGCATCTCAATCCCAGGACCAACATGTAACTCAGAGGGACAGATTGGGGGGGGGGGGACAGGTTGTATATGTCATGCAAGGTCTAAAAGTGAAGGTTCAGCTCAGGCAGATGATAAAACAGTGTTCACAATTATTTTCGCCATACAGGCCAGCGCAATATTTGGTGTTTCATGTTTCACTGCATTTTCTGTATTTTAACTGCACACACTTGTGCCATGAAGCTGAGTAGAAAATGTAGTGTTCTAACGTTAGGCTTGCCCTTTTTACATAACAGAGATAACATGGGACCTATCACAATGACTCGCCTACATAAGCACACTACAAAATCCTGGAACCTGATATTATTTTTAGCAAATAAGTGGGTTCTAAAACTTGAAATGGGAGACCAGTTGAACCAATTACACCATTCAAGGACCAGTTCTGGGAGCAGACAGCTTTTACACCTGCTGCAATCGTAACCGAGTCTGGAAGTCTGGAAGTGAAGACCAGACCACTGAGTTCAGGTGGACGTGAGACCAGCTTTGGGGATCACATTCAGGTTCGAAAACCAGCTTTTCGACTGTTTGTTAGCTTTTATACTGTATAGTTTGAATTGAACAGAAATGCATTGAGTGAATTGAGTCAAATTGGATTGAGCTGCAGTCACTGCTGTAATCAGATCTGATCAGTGAAGCTGTACAGTTCTCCAGCAGTAGATATGTACATGTGTGGGTGTCTTTGTGGGTGTGTGCACTTAAGTGTGTTTGGGGTTTAAATGTGTGGGTGTGCTCTTGTGTTTCTCTGCAAGAACCGAGGCTATACTGCACTACAAAGTGAGTCGGCAGTGTACGGCAGCTATTTCACTTTGTAATTGAATTGCGTCGAATCAGGGCCTGAGTGTGGCCTCTGCACGCTCATAAATATTTATTGGCACTTCATTTGTATGTAAATACATGTCAGGTTTATTAGCATGGATAGACTTGTAATAGGGATCGAATTGTGTGTCATGCGGATGATAAAATCAGCCAACATTAAGATTTCATGGTTTTATTTGCAAGTCTTCTAAAAGATATTATCTGTAAATTTAAAGTGGATATATACTGTAGTGTGTATATATATATAACTGGAAGTACGGTACTGTGCAAAAGTCTTAGGCCATCCTATTTTTTCATGCATTTCTATTTCATGACTTCTACATTATCAAGTCAGTACAAACACATTTTAGAGTCCCAAACATTCGTTTTCCAGCACAAAATTAAATGTTACAGAAAAATGTTTGTATCTGAGCAGCATATTCCAGAAGAGAGCACTTTTCAGATTAAAAAAGAAACCATAATGAAGGCTACTGGGTTTTGGTGCAAAATTAAGAAACAAGTGTGACAAAGTGTCCGGAAGAACTGTGGCTGGTTCTGCAAGATGCTCAATAAAACCTACAGCTCATTTCCTTATCAAACTGCACTCACTGTACCTGAGATGACTATTTTTTTTTTTTAAGCAAAGGGTCATCTCATATCAAATATTGACTTTGTTTCATTTATCATAGCTTACTTCTATTTATACCGCAAGCTGGCCTAGTGGTTAGCGTGGGTAGCGGAACTGGGAGATTGTGAGTTCTACTTGTGGTTGGGTCATACCAAAGACCATTAACCAAATGGTACCTACTGCCATCTGTTGAGGCACGCTGCAATAGAGTCAAACTCTTGTGGTTACCAGAGGACTGGCCCCCCATTGTAACCCTAACCACGTAATAGGTGAGAGGCCGAAGGCTATAGAAACAGAGATTGACGCTGCCCAATGCGCCTCAAGGGCCTGGTTAGTACTGGGACAGGAGACAGGAACTTCTGTTTATCGTATTTTTTTTTTTCTTTTTTAACGTTGAAACATTTCATTGCATTATTTTTCAGCCACTTTTGGTCGACAGCATTTCTTTCCATGTGCTGAAGACTTGCACAGTACTGTATGTGAAATAATAAAAGCAAACATCCCTGAATATTTATTTCCCCTCACTGTATATAAAGTGTGAGACTTGTCTTGTGTAAAAGAACACACATTTTCTGCCAGTAACAACGGAACAAGGATCCATCAGCAATTCCAAACGGCATTATCGCTCGAATTGAGATTTGTTTCGCCAATGATTGTGGGTGGGTGTGTCTCGGTCAGTAATGAATTCTGTGGTGTGGGTTGGGCAACATTAACATGTTGCCCATATTTCAGGTAAATGTGTTTGGGTTTGTGCTCATTGACGAGAAATCACTCTGGAGTGAAATATATCTAATGTTATGCAAATTGAAAGCTTTTGTCCGCACTTAGCTAGCTAGTGTTGTTGTTCAGTGAACAGTACGTCATTTGTGGTCAGAAGCAGGAAATACACGTTGCTATTCGGGGATCAGTTCAATCAATGTAAGCGACTGAAATAGCAAGCAATAGTAGATAAACAGTAGTGATCTACGAAGAGAAAACTAACAGTTTATAACCTATGATGACTCGGAATATGATGCTTGCCAAGAATCCTTTTTGTTCTAAGTTCTACTTACAAGCTCCCACACTGCGGCATCCAAACTCAAAAAAAAACCTATCCGTGTTTCTCTTTTGTTCTGAGACAGCTATGTCTGTAATTGGTCAAAATATTACATGCTTGCTTGCCTCACTGCACGGAGTGCTATGATTTCTGGTTGCTTTGCGTGTTTCCTCACAGTTATGAAAGCAGTAGCCGGAATACATTCAAGAGAAAATTCCTTCTCACTCCTCCTTTTTTTTTCTCTTTTCCTTGCAAAAACAAACCAACCCACCAACCAACCTTTCGCCATCTCTTTTCTCTGTCCCAGTCATGCAAAAAAAAAAAAAAAAATCTGTTCCTTTTCATGACTTTTTAAAACTGTATCATCAGTCTGGGTTAGAAAGAAATTATGCTTCTTCATACCATTCTGACTATTTTTCTTCTGAACGCTGGTTCATTTATACCACACTCATTCATACCGGCTGCCCAATAGCCTCCTCAAAACCATTCATTGCCCTGAGCGGTATCCTAGAAAGATGCACACTGGGTTGTTTTTGGTGCACCAATTGTATGTTCAGCAGTGGTACACTTTTTGGTTTTATTCGTTTACTGTCAAGTGTTGGCTAAATGGTGTAGGATGATGTGTTCAGTGAAAGGTGGGGGGTCAGATGTAAGCGGGGTGATGAGGGGTGAAAGGTGAGAGCGTGCCTTGTTTAGCTCTTGTCACCTCTACAGGAGGCTGATCCGCCCTTTCATAATTAAAGACGCCATTAAATAATAAATAGCGTGCTCAGTGCGGGGGAGATCGATCTAACCCACACACACCGAGCATGCTTAACGCCAATTAAACCTGGCACTCGCTACCTGCTCCCCCTCCCCCCATCACAGTCCTCTCTGTCTGTCTTTCTACCTCTTTCTCTTTCATTTGCTATCTCTTTTTTTTTTCTGCTCTGGCATAGTGACAATACACTGAATCATCTCAACGCCAATTAAACTTTATTATGTTTTTCACTCTAGATCCATTTTCTCACTATCTCTTTCACTGTTTCTGCCAGCCAGCGTCTTTGTCTGCACAGAAGGTAAATGGTTTTGGGAAGGGCCTAGTTTGTTAAAATATATTTTTTTAAAGGAAATACGAGGTCATGAGTAAAACTGACCTTTTGGAATGTGTGCTCGATACGTGTTTTTCTCTCGATAGTCAGTATTGTGCTGTAACCTTTAACACACAGCGCACCTCTCACCACCCCCACACACGCTAACCCACACCTTCACACACACAGAATGAAAGAGATGGACTTCCAGGGTCTGCTTTATTCCGAATACTTTTCAGCGAATACCTGCGATATTTGTCAGCCCTGTGATGACCTGGCGACTTGTCCAGGGTGTACCCCGCCTTTCGCCCGTAGTCAGCTGGGATAGGCTCCAGCTTGCCTGCGACCTTGTAGAACAGGATAAAGCGGCTAGAGATAATGAGATGAGATGAGACCTGCAATATTATTACGAAAGGAATTAGTTCTCCATTACAGATATTGGAAAGTGCTCAGACAGTGAAAGAGAAAGACAGGGAGAGACAGACAGGGTGTGTAGGTGTTGAGCTGAATTGTGTGGCACCAACACACTCGGCTGTGCGTCCATATGGTGCAGGAAAGTTTGCTCTTTTCATCAGCATCGAGATCCAACACAGAGGAACAGATGTAACCGTGCCATGTTCTCCATGCGAAAACAAAGATTTTTCTCCTCTAGCATGTTTTTACTGCAGGTAAGCGCGTCAACAGTTCAGGCTAACTTGGCTGACTGCTCACAGTATGATTCGCTCAAGCTCGTGAACGTATGTGGAAGAGGGCAGATAGCGGTTTACTCCAAGTATGGTAGGCAGCAGCTGGCTTTCACATGTCGCAGACGAAGCTCTTGACGAAAATGGCAAAATGATGACTAAATGGTGAAAGTGCTTGCAGCAAATTTTTCTTTCTTTTGTATGGTACCATTTCTTTTGCTAGTTGAATGGCTCGTCTTTACTTTTACCTCCGCCAACTTTGTCGGAGGAGGTTGTTTTCACCTCTGTTTGTTTGTTTGTTTGCCCATTCCCAAAGTAACTCAAAAGATAGGAAACAGATTTTGATGAAATTTGCAGGAAAGGTGAGCCATCGAACAATTGATTAGATTTGGATGCAAATCCGTAGGGGAGAGCGGGGTAAGATGAGCCAGGGGGTAAGATGAGCCACCCCCTGTTTCTAAGAAACAGTAAACAAATGTGACCATGTGACCACATTCAAAGGGGGCCGGGACCATTTACTTACACTTGTGGAGAGGAGCACCACATGTCAAACTAGGTGAGGGACATATTTTTAAAAATGTGTTTTTGTGCTTTCTAAGTCAATTCCATGTTTGTCCACAGTGAAGATGATTTAGAGAAGACAAAAGTAGAATAATATTTAGACACATTAGGGTTAAGTTAGTGGCTTTCTAAGCTATGATATGAATGCTAATAAAAATAATTTTGATTAGCCTAATCCCCTTTATTAGCATTTTTCTACAAAATGGTGGCCATGGGGTAAGATGAGCCATTAGATGTGGGGCAAGTTGAGCCACTGGCTCAACTTACCCCATTGGTGGCTGAGCTTACCCAATATGGATGACACTTAAGTTTTCACATTTACTGGTCATATATGACAACAACATATATATATATATATATATATATATATATATATATATATATATATATATATATATATATATGACATCAGATGAGGAAGACCAGTTGTTAGATGTGGGGGATTATGTTGTGGCAAAATACACGGGGAAGAAGAAAGTGCATTTCTTCATTGGCCAGATAATCAAATTGGATGTCTTCGAAATAGAGGCAAGATTTCTCAAAAGAAGCCGGTCATGCCATGGCTCTGCAAGAAAGCCAACCTTTGTCTTCAAAGAGAAAGATGAGGCTGTCCTGTCAAGACAGGATATTGTGAAAAAATTGCCCCGCCCCTTTACTGTTGGGGGGACAGCACGGAGGGAGAGGCAAATGGTGTTCCCTTGCCATTTGAACGCTTGGAACATTGAATAATGATGAAATGATTGAATGATTGATGGAATGATTGCTGCATGTTTTAGCAATGTTTTAACCTACTGAAAGAAATAAGATTTTTTTGGCACTGTTCTACTGTTTTAGTAATTTCTATAATATAGTATATCTCTCATTCCCTCTCTAACCATCCCTCTTTCTATCTATCTACGCATATCTCTCTCTCTATCCATCTATCTATCCCTCCCTATCTATCCCTATCTATCCCTCGTTCTATCACCTCTCTCTTCATCTCCCCTTCTCTATGCAACGGCCCTATCCCCCACTTGATTGACTTGACTTGATTCATTGATTGCATTTCTAATAATAAAAGTTGTTTACTTTGTTAACCTAACATGTTTTGTGTTGGCTCAATTTACCCCACACAGTGGCTCATCTTACCCCGTGCATGGGGTAAGTTGAGCCACTTGACATTTTTTTTTCAAGAGGTAATATCACTCTAACCATAAGAGCTTATCAATTATGTTTTGCTCAGATAGTAACAGTACACTTTGAAATTTGGTATGGTGTGTAGACTGGAAGCAAAAATGGCTTTAACATGTAGTTATGATGAAAAATGTAAAAAGTGGCTCATCTTACCCCACTCTCCCCTATATGTATGCGGATCCAGGATTTTTTTTTTTGTGTGTGTGTGGATATTCTAATATGTCATTTGGCAGAGATTTGCACTCTCCCAAATGCCCTTCTAGTTTGATTTGCTGTCATTTAGTCTCATCTCATCTCATTATCTCTAGCTGCTTTATCCTGTTCTACAGGGTCGCAGGCAAGCTGGAGCCTATCCCAGCTGACTACGGGCGAAAGGCGGGGTACACCCTGGACAAGTCGCCAGATCATCACAGGGCTGACACATAGACACAGACAACCATTCACACTCACATTCACACCTACGGTCAATATAGAGTCACCAGTTAACCTAACCTGCATGTCTTTGGACTGTGGGGGAAACCGGAGCACCCGGAGGAAACCCACGTGGACACGGGGAGAACATGCAAACTCCACACAGAAAGGCCCTTGCCGGCCACGGGGCTCGAACCCGGACCTTCTTGCTGTGAGGCGACAGCGCTAACTACTACACCACCGTGCCACCCCTGTCATTTAGTATGAAATAAATTTCTTCAATTTTTATTAGGTTCAGTAAAAGAAAGCTTTAAAGTTGACAGTCCACATAATATAAAATACAGGATACGGCAGTTATAAAAGCTCTTGCAAATGATTTATGAACAAATGCATTTACATCCAGATATATTTGCAGATTTACATTCTGACCAAAAGTTTATGCACTCCTGAGCATCACGCCCTTATGTCCTTTTGAACATCCTGTTTGGGATTTAGTCCCCCTTTGCTGTTATAATCATCACCACTCTTCCAGGAAGGCTTTCTACGAGATTTTGGAGAGCGGCTGTGGGGATTTGTAACAGTTCCACCATAAGAGCATTAGTGAGGTCAAGCACTGATGTCAGATGAAAAGGTCTGAGGTGCTCTCAGTGTTTCAGTTTGTACCAGAGGTGTCCAGTGGGGTTGAGGTCAGGATTATGTGTGCAAGCTATTCAAGTTCTTCCACTCCAGCCTCGGCAAACCATGCTGTCATGGAGTTTGCTTTGTGCACAGGGGCATTGTCATACTAGAACAGGTTTGCATTAGGCGCTTAGTTCCAGTGACGGGAAATTTTAATGCGACAGAATACAATGATATCTTGTACGATTATGTACTTCTTCACACCTTTGGGTATGATAGTCAGGTGTCCACATGCTTTTTAGCGTACTTTTGATATACAGTCATACTTAAAAAGAAGTGCCCTGGTGTACTTTTGTATTTGAGTCTGTACTTGAGTATCTCTAACAATATGAAGGGTTTTCCAAGGCAACCACTTACTGTAGGTGGGGTTTACATTAGACCGTATCAGCGGATCATCAGATTAACGTTTTTAAAACGATTAGTGTGCACACAGCAACACCAATACACGATTCGCGTGCACACAGCAACGCCAATACACGGATACGCTCGGCTCCGCAGGCATCCTGCGCTCCAAATCACTCCGCCCTGAACAGCGAGTGTCCTCTGGAGGGTGCGCACTCCGGCCCTGCGCAGCTCACACAGCGCGCGAGTGAAGTGCACAAGCAATGATTTGGGACTGAGCCGCTGTGTGTGTGATCCCAGCGCATATCACTTACCACTTGCAAGTGGAAGGATGGCAAGCCTAAAGACAATCATAACTACACAATGGGCAGTATTTGCATCAGTATTTGCAGTATTTTCATACTTTTATACTCTTTAACCGTTTTTCAGCAGTCGTGTCACATGACCAACGCCAGCGAATCAGGAAGGTGGATGTCACAGTGACGTTGTCCAATGACGACGCCAGCTAGAGCTCAGCACAGCGTATCCGCGTATTCTCAATGTTTACACAGCACCGGACCAGACACGATCTAGATTGAATACGCGGACCCTGGCGGATTCCCGTTTCCCGGCGTTTCCAGGCGTTTTAATGTAAACGGACAGTGCATCCGCGAAGAAAACGAGACAGATACGGTCTAATGTAAACTTGGCCTTAGTCTTCCAAGTACTGGACACATTCAGGAAATGGTTAAATGGTTGACTGTGTAGTTGCAAAGGTGAGCTAATGAAATAATTTATTAGATTTGACCTGAGGCCTAATTCTCAGAGTGAATACTGTTTGGACTTGAAAGTCTAGAGTATGTGTGTGTGTATCACCTACACAGTATGGAGTTATAGCTGCATTTCAGTCGGCCTTCATGGTAGGAAAGTGAGGAATACTTTCCCCCTTTTATTACACACTGTACTGGACATAATTTTAATGTGATTCTAAAATGTCATGGATCATGATTTGTCACCAGGGAAAATCCGCTGCTGTTTTTAAAGATCCCAGCATTAAAGTGCATTATTATTATTTTTTTAAACCATTAAGCAGATGTGCACATAAAAACCTGTTCACAGCCGGCATGGACATACTACATGATTTCAAAAGCTTTGATGCTGAACAAAAAGTGGCTGTGTGCCCCAGGGCCGTTGCCTGTGCTGTCTATTCACAGAAGCATTACTGCACACCACACTCACATTGCTGCCGTACTGTAGAAAAAACACTGGCACTCAGCAGCTGGCGCTCGCCTAATCACCGGCCATTCACCACCATCTACAGAAAAGTCTGCGATCTGATCAAGAACAGTGTCAGTTTCAGTCGAGGTGTTGATAGAGAAAGCTGTCTCACTCTCACGTTTCTGCAGGGTGGAAAGTTCACAGAAGCAGCAATAGTGACAGAAAGGTTGTGAACCCTTTAGAACCTCAAATGATATCAGATCTTCATCTAAGCTTTAAACATTGATATAGAAAACCCCAGAAATCATATATCGTTTCATTTGGTAATTGTGCAGGATTATACAACATTATCTGTCTGTCTGTCTGTCTGTGCCCCAACACATGACCTGAGATCTGCTAAGGCCATTATTAAAAAATGTTCTGTTTCCGGTCCACCGGCCGGGTGAGTGCCGTTTGTACGGTTGAAATTTTTTTTAACGCCGGTTTTTCTACATTTTTTTCGGGTTTGTAAATCTAAAATCGAACTTGACATTTACGCATTCCCAGGGCTTTCCACTAAGGGCCCGTTTACACGAGGACGCTGTCAGGTAAAAACGACTAAATATTTTATCGGAAGTGCCTTTCGTCTACACGGGGACGGCGTTTCCGAGGCTAAAAAACGGAAAAAATTGAAAACGCCTTCCAGAGTGGATAAGTTTAAAAACAGCCCCCGTTGCATATCCGTCTAAACTACCCAATACGCGAAACTCTGCTCGGATCTGCTCACGTCGGGTACGCGTTTACGTCATACATATGTCATATACTGTACATGCCAGCCCGGGAAGTAAGAAAGTAAGTAAAAAAGTAAGAGCATGTCTGAGTACATCGATCCAACGGACCTTCAAGCTGCTCTGGCAGCTTTAATAAACGTCCAGGAGTCCTTCGAACATCTATACCGAATCTGCACATATACCGTTAATGAACAGAGGCGGGTATAGTATGCTCTTACTTTTTTACTTACTTTCTTACTTACCATAGCCAGAGTAGTCAAAGTTTTCGCGGCGCAGATGTGCAGATCAGACAAGACGGAAGACGTTGCGCATGCGTGCAGACATAGCGGAGGTCTTTCACAGCACCACCTGGCTGCCTGGCATGCACATCCAATTGAATTCCACACTAGGGTTGGGCGGTATTACGGTAAGAAGGTATCCAAAAGTACCAACGGTATCGGTCTCATTACCGTCATTTTAAAAAAATATATAATATCTAAATAAATATGGAGTACATGAGGTCATAATATAAAATAATAAATTGAAGATCATCCCGAATAACTGTGTGATCGTATTTTCACTAATTCTATCAATTTCCTAAAGAAGTTCTCATCGCGTGCAGGGTTGTTTATGTCGTTACCATGGCAACCCTGCGTGACATTTGGAGTCTGACAGAAAGCTTCGCAAGAGACTGAGACCGGGGGTGTCATGGCTCAGATGGCTAAGGCACCGTACCATAAATCCGGGGACCCGGGTTCGATTCCGACCCGAGGTTATTTCCCGATCCTGTCTCTCTCTCTCTCTCCCCCGCTCATTTCCTGTCTCTCTATACTGTCCTATCTAAAAAAAAAAGAGACTGAGACCGCGGTTGAAAGATGGCAAGTCAAGATAACGAGTTAGTGGCAAACATCGGCAGTGTGGCAGTATTTTGGTTTCAAACGAAAAATCTAATATGTCCCCTAAGGCACACCATAGCCTGGGGTACTCCACTTCCACGAGATCTCTCCAATGAGTTGTGTTTTGAGTAGGTTACATGAGTAACAACAAGGTAAAATAATATAACGTATGACATTTGGGATGTGGGTAATAAACGTTTGAAATGTCATCTACTGAAGAAACGGAAGAAAACATCGTAGCGTAAACTGTTAGGTTTCTGGTGGGAATTAGCAATGCGCTTGCTATCTTTGTTGGGTGTGTTAAACCGTATGGATTTAAGTGGAATAATTGTAAGGAGTTATGTGATCAAGACAACGTTTTAAGCAAGGTAAGGCCATTTGATTATTAATTTCCCCGCCATGGCATGACGTGGGCCCATATGATTTGCCTTGTGCAGCGATCACGCATTTGAATTAGGTTCGCCTCATTTGCGCTGAAGAATATGGTTTATCGCGCAGTCTAAACGGACTTGGGTGTTGGTTGATTCTTTTTCTTTTTTTTTATTTCCCATGCTTGAAAGGGTATGATCCTGCTCATCGTGTACTTTTTTTTGATGGAGTAGGTGAAATAGTGCTGCAAATGCGTTTCAACGCAGACATGTGTAAACGACAGTTGAATGCTATTTTCAAGATGAAGGAAGAGTTGCGTGATGCTTTGAAATATCTCTTAATCCATTCATCAATGCACAAAATTCGCTTTGCTGCTTAATCCATACCACAATGCACACAATTCGCTATGCTGCTTTTAAATAGTACATTTGAGGCATAGGCGCACGTTACAGAGTAGGCCGAAACAAAATATTATTTTTTTCTCGGTAATACCGTATATCCCGGGAAAACACAGAGACAGTTTAAAGGTATCAAAATTTGGATACCGCCCAACCCTATTCTACACATTTATGCGTCACCATATAGACGCAGATTTTCTCCTTGAAAATGGTCGTGTAGACGCGGAAAAAAGTGAGAACGAAAACGAACTTTTGCGTTTTTGTTTCAGACCGTCCCCATGTAAAGTGGGCCTAAGGCTCATACTAGCCAGCCATGACAAATAAGTAGCCAGCCGGGGGGGGAGTAAACACAAAATAAACTCCTGTGCACGCAGTTCCCAGGATTAAATGTATTTTCCACAGACCATTTATTTATTCACTTTACTCAAATACAAAGTAAAATGGCAGTAAATCTTCTTTCTTTTCTTGCGTATTGCATCATGAGGCGTTCCTGGCTTGTAAATCTCTTATTTTCGGTGCATGACACATTCACGCAGCTGAGCATGCTATGAATTAACAACGACAACGGTCTGCAGTGGGGCTACACAATTACACACTCAGCGAACATTTCTCCGTTTGTGTATGCAAATACACTCCAACGACTCAGTTTGGTTTCATTTACAGCCAACGGTGTCTTTTGATGCCAGCACGTAATTGAACGAGAGAAGACTGGTTTACCGGAGACAAAACAAGTGTTATCTCTGCTTCTGTTCCCTCCCTGACACACTACTGCCTCCGCCGAGTGCGCGCGCACTCTGAACTGAATCAGCTCTGCGCATGCGCCGTGCGGCACAAAAAAAAATGGCCGCCACCATGAAGGAAGGAGATCCGGAGTTTTCAAACATTTGCTTTAGTGTGAAATCGCAAAATGGTATTCTAGCGAACAACAAAATAGTAAAGACTCAGAAAAACTAATCATTCAGTGATCATTTTAATAGTGTAATTTCATCCGAACTAGGCCTAACAGTCGATTTAGAACTACGAAAAGTCCGTGTGTCGGACATTTTAAGTACCTTTTGTAAAAGTTTTGCAAATGTTGCAGTCAGCATTTAAAATGCTAACTTAAAGTTTTTGTACAAGTTTCAGTTGATTAAACCGTCATATTTTATTAAATGTGTCTGCTTTTGTAATAAAAAAGTACTGAAAGAAAAAGCAAACACAGCATTGCGATTTCTTATCCATCCATTAAAAAAAAAATCCCTCCCTCCTGACTGAAAATTTTTTTGCTCACCCGGTGGACAGGAAACGGATTTTTTTTAAGGATGGCCTAATGTTGGCGACTAGAAATGAAATAAAATAAAGAAAATGTGGAGAGGTCAATCTTTTGTTCTTATGCTTCAATAATGTGAAACTCAGTCCCACTTTGCATTAAACAGTTGTGCTTGGTACAATTAAAAAAAAAAAAAAGTATAATTACCTCCGCCAAGTTTGTTGGAGGAGGTTGTTTTCGCCTCCATTTGTTTGTTTGGTTGTTTGCCTTTTCCCATCGTACCTCAAAAAGTAGGGAACGGATTTGGAGGAAAGGTGGGCCATGGGCCAAGGAACAAATGCTGAGATTTTGATGCAAATCCTGGTACGTATACGGATCCAGGACTTTTTTTTCTGTTCCCA
This sequence comes from Neoarius graeffei, assembly GCF_027579695.1. Classification (NCBI taxonomy): domain Eukaryota; kingdom Metazoa; phylum Chordata; class Actinopteri; order Siluriformes; family Ariidae; genus Neoarius; species Neoarius graeffei. Next base: position 13,830,917 of record NC_083588.1, read on the forward strand.
AAGTAACTCAAAAAGTACTGAGCGCATTTTGATGAAATTTGGTGGACAGCATTCGTATTATCCTAGGTTCAAGTGATTTTGATTTTGATATGTAGCTTGGTCGAGGTATGCACTCTACCATGTGCCCTTCTCATTTAACATGCCATGAATTGAAAGTCTAGTATTTTCATTTCATTTCATTCTACACATTTGTTCATCTCCTTATGTTCATTTTCTGTTTGTTTTTTAATACGTTATATTTATTATTTTGTTTCCTACTTGACTGTACGGCACTTAGAGCTACCACATGGATGAAAAATGTTCCGTACATCAACCATTCTTCGACTGAATTGTGTGACGAGGGTCATCATTTTGTTGCATGTTCCTATAGAATTCCTGTCAAATGGCTTCACAGTTTCCTGCTGCGATCCAAAAGTCATAATTCAGTCAAACAGTTGCAAACCTTGACCAAATGTTCCGTTCTAATGTAGGACAGTCCGGAGAAGTCCATGTCCTTCTTGTAAAGTATTTGCTTCCTTCTGATGGTGAAATCATGAGCACTGATATTACCCAATGCAGACAAGGGCTGTAGATCTTGAGACGTCACCTTGGGGCTCATTGAATTTTCATGGAATATGATATGTTTTGTTCTTAGAGTCAGTGACAGTTCTGACTTGCTTGGCACCCTGACGGTTAGAGCTGCCCATCTTGCATCTTAGAGTGATTTCAATGGATAACCACTTCTCTCCTGAAGAGCGGAACAATTTGTGATTTCTTTTTTCCCCCTTCCATCTGTAGGCTGTGTTTGACAGGTCAGTCGGATTGTGATGCCCAAAAAGAGATTCCCAGAAATCGCTTTTAATCAAGACATGTTGTGACTTCATTGACCTAATTTGATGAAGACCGGAATTGGATGAAAACTAAGTTGCTCAAACTGCATCTGATTAGCATCCCAACCAGTTGAAACTTGTTTTAATTCGAAGTCTCAAAAAGCAGTGCAGCTTATGATTTGGATGGATGGATGGACTTGATGGGACTGATCTCGCAGAAGGAACTAACCTAAAAACAGACAGGCAAAATGTAAAATCCCAGACCCATAAGCAAAACATCAACTTTCAGTCTTGTTCATTATCATAAATTAGTCAGTGGCAATCTGCAGAATTCTGGTTTGACACCATACTGTGCTGAACTCCTCTGTCAAGTGCTATTAGTTAAAGTGCTGATGACACGAACATGACTCTATGCAATTTCTTAAATAAACTATACAACATGGCAAGCATGTTAGATTTCTGTTATAATTACGTGAAAAGAAGCTGTTGTTACGCGAATATCCAACTTTTAATTGCACAGCGCAAGAAAACTGGGTCCGTGGCTCGCGGCCATGCTGTGACGTCAGCGGAAGAACACGCTGCGGTTCACTGGCTGTTCTACTCAATGGAAATGGCGCATGAAAACGCCGGTGAACTTTCTAGTGCTAGCTCTTCAACAACCAAATACTGGTACTTCAAGCAGTGATCATGATGGCATGATTTTATCTGATTTTAAATAAATGAGATTGATAATAATGTGAATGTTCACAACTAGTACATACAAACTCTGCAGCTTCTGATTCAGCAGCTGCGTCATACTCCGCAAAAACATCAGCAAGAACCTACAATATAAATGGAAATGCAATACACTAAGCTCAAATGACTTTTGGAAAGTATAATTTCTAAATTTTTTCTACATATTCTTGAAGTCGGTCATCGGGGTACTTGCTACCGTTCCCTAACAACGCATGGCAAAGGGTAAAGTGTAGTGTTGCTACGAGTACTTGCTAAAGCCTCCGGTGGAAGATCCTCGATGTGCTGATAAGACATACAGTTCTATATAACACACAAGTGTCACGATAATCACAAAACAGATGCAAATTGTTAAAATACCTAATTTTTAAGCAATCATGTATTGATCTCTTCCGAATAGAATCTATGAGAGCCTACCCTCTTTACCCTTTGCCTCTCGTTGCTAGGCGGCAGTTACATGAAAGCCGCAAGCTTTCACAAGCAAATACATGACTGATATCACGCCGACTTTATGATTACATTTATGATTATCATGAATGTGTACTCTATGATGTGTACTCTATGAGCGCTCTGGAGCGAGTCACTTCCAAGATGGCCGCGCAGACCGCATGGTTACTATTTTTAGCATCATGTCGGAGCACTCTATAGCTCTACGTACCTTTATCTTATGTCGTTTCTCAATACATGTTCTGACAGGAGGACTGTCTTTGGAGGAGTCGCCTTGTCCCAGGCGACTGCTGGATCCGGCATAGCTACTAGTAGACCCCCTCCGGAATACTGTAGGCACTGCTGATGGTAGCAACACACGTTTGTGCTGAACTGAACACCCAAGAGATTCTTTTAAGCTGGGAAGGGTGTCAAAACAATCCAAATCGAAGTGTTCAGAGCACAGGACTGATGTTGGTGAGGGCTCCCACTTGTCACGAGTGCGCCTGACTTGCTTCACCCACTTCGCATGCAGCTCGGGATCTCTGGGAAACTTGAATAAACTTACCCCATCCTTGTGGGTTTTGGAGCAAAAGCCGGCAACACAACGCGAAGGCATAATAACATATAATAATGTATAATAATGTATAATAAAAATACTAATAATGATAAACTGAACACCTGCCGCATCAACAACAAACTGGTATAGACCCCGAAGCCGCCGCCAGGCGCCGCTAAAACCGCCATTTAGAATTTGAGCCGCCGCCAGCCAATAATTTTGTAAGCCAATTTGAGCCGCTATCTAATAAAATTTGGCTGAGCCACTAAGAATTGTGTACATCAAATAATGGGTTTATCCACATCATGAGCTACAAGAAAAGTGACACAAACATGATCAACTGTACACACTAGTAGTAACACAGTAGAGACGTATAGGCATACACTGTAGAGATTTAGAACTGATATCACAGCACAGAGAGTCACCGCAAGCTTGCCGTTGTGACTACCTGTCTGGCTTCCCGCCCCTCACACCGTTACCACGATACACTGGGGAACCCGGGAACCCACCCAGAGCATCAATCGACTCCGATATCGACGAGATGGCTGCATTCTTTGCCGCTGCTGAGGGAAAGTGTAAAGGTATTTTTTTTTGTTTGTTTGTTTGTTTGTTTCACATACTTCGAGATTGATAAAAAAAAAGTACTCCACCACTCTACTTTCATCATAGTAAGATAGCTGCCAGTCCTTCACTGGTCATTGCTAGTGAGAGTAGATAGCTAGATGCCTTCCTCGAACAATCCAGATTAGCTTATTATTAGCATTGAACTACAATCTTGCTAGATTTATATTTACAATGAAGTAAGAGACCAGGGGACCTGTGGTAATTTGCTATTTATTCCCCCCATTTGTTTGATCCGTTCGCCCGGATATATGCCACACAGTGACGTCCAGTATCAGCCATTTGTAGCCATAAACATTTTGGTGGCTGCAGCAGCCATTAAGGTTTTGGCTGAGTCAGCTAGCCAGCCAATAATTTCATCAGCCAGCCATTATCCTGAAAACAAACGGCTTCGGGGTCTAAACTGGTAAGTTAAGAGGAAGGTTCTTTCGCTGATGTCATATAGCTCCTCCTCCTCTTTCGTCTCCTGGGTGCTGCAGCCCTGTCAAATTTGCCCAAATAGCCGCGTTTTTTATCATAACTTGTAAAATAGGCGCCTTCGTGAATTAATATATGGATCATCGGGAATTACTTTTTATGTTATAAAACATCGCCAAAGATGTCAAAAACGTGTCATCGGCACTTTAAGAATGTATTGCTCTCCTGATCCTAACAGCAACTTTTTGTGTTTTTTGTCTTTCTGTGTCTCTCCCAGTTTGCTGTTTTGTGGTGCATAAGCGCTGTCATGAGTTCGTCACTTTCTCCTGTCCTGGAGCAGACAAAGGCCCGGCGTCAGATGTGAGTATCTTTTTATTATTCTTTCCTCCTGCCTGGCTGTGTCTCTGCTTTCCCACACTGTATATCTGTCTCAGCGATGCAGAAGAACCGTGGTGGTTCTCCTGATATCAGTGAGGTGGACAGTGCAGAAGTGTGTTCCAGAGCTACCGCTGTTATCTGCATGTTTCCTGTCTGAATCAGTCACAGAGTTACACTTTGAACTCTTTCTGAGCCTTGACGGTTGATCCCTGAGTCATGCTGCAAGTTTGCAGTGTAAACTGTCAGTGGCTGGATCAGTTCCTCATGGAACACAATACTTACAGCTTAGCTGGAAGTAAATACGCAAATACACAAAATAAATACAATAAGAGAAGATGCTGATCTGTAAGATCCATCTTGTGTCACTGACTTCCAAAACTGCTGCAAACAAGCTGGGGTCTCACAAAAAAAAAAAAAAAAAAACCAAGCGTGTCATTTGTCCATTAGAGAACTTCGAGAACTAGAGAGCTGCTAGAGATATCCAGAAAAAAATGGTTATCCAAAATATAGGTGGGAGACTGAGTACATATTTGTTCTTATACAGTATCCTGTTGTGCTTTCTCTGTACGAAGTTGTGGTTGTTAGAGAAAACAGCTTATTATTTTGACACAAAGCTAAGATGCTAACCTGTATCGTCACCAGAAACACAGGCGTTTTTTGACCCACTGTGGTCAAAATCCTGCATTTGTTTACAGTATTTTCAGATACACTGGTATTAGTATGGAAATGTCCTCAGGATGACAGTGTTAAGGCCTTTTGCACACCAAGTCTGGATTTTTCGTACGCATTTTTAAAAAAATCAGTCATCCAATAAAATTGTTACGCAAAGAAACTTTGCACACGGAGTCCGATATGTTTTATTATTCGAGTCATTGTGAAAATTTGCAAGACAACACAAAATGGAGTTGTCAAACAGTGACACTGTTTTTGTGGTCCTCTCACTTCCTGAAAATAGAAAAAGACGAGAAGGGCACTGGGTAGAGTGCATACCTCCACCAAGCCACATGTCATCAACATCTCAATCAAATCACTTGAACACAGCATAATACTAAAGCTGTACACCAAATTTCATCAAAATCTGTTGAGTACTTTTTGACTTGCGTTGGAAACAGACAAAAAATTCCGGATCTGCATACTGTACTGTACATATCCCGAGTTGCATCAAAATCTAATCACTTGTTCCTTGGCCCATGGTGCTCCTTTCCTCAAAATATCATCAAAATCCATTGAGTATTTTTGGAGTTACGTTGGGAACGGACAAACAAACGGAGGCAAAAACATAACCTCCTCCAATAAAGTTGGCGGAGGTAAAACGGAAAATTTTGGATCCCTCCAATCCTGAGAAGGCATTAAGTGCAGGGCTTTGAACCAGAACTTTTTTTCTATTGGTTCGTTCTGAACAGAAACGGAATTTTAACGTTTCCGGTTTTGGGTTCCACCATTAAATAGACGTTCCTGAACCGGTTAGAACAAAAAAATTTCGTTCCCGGAACGGTTAATTACGTTCCCTGTCAGCTGTTTAACAAATGGCTATAAAATTATGTCTCTCTCATCCAGCTTAAGCCAAATGTAGGCTAATTCTATTACAACCTTCATTAAATAAGACAAGAAATAATTCAAAACAATTATTATTTCAAATGTTGGCGATTTGGATTCTCAGTATGTCTTCCCATCTACACAAACAGAAAAAGTGCCAAAAATGAAAGATAATTCGTTTAGTGTGTTACCAAAGGCTAGTCAGGCCCTATGCATTGATAGGCTAACAGAGGTTAACGTCATTTAATGTTCGCGAGCCTCTCATTAACGTGGACAAATATATTGATATCGTGTTTGAAATTGACGTTTTTGAATAACGACAGACTGCAATATTTACCTCTTATTTAAGATATGGAGACGTGATAGTAGTCTACCCTCCCGCTCTCTCCATTCAGTCAGCGAACGTCACACAGGAAGTGAACCCCAGCGGGTCATAGAAACTTGCGCAGGAGAAGAATGACTTTTTTATTTGTAGGCTACGGAAACTTTGAGGAACGAAATAAAAACCGGTATTAACCGGTTACCATTATTTTTAATAAGCGTTTCTGTTCCGGAACATAAAAAATAATAAAGTTTCTGGTTTCGTTTCTGTTCATGTGAAATAGAAAAAGTTCCCGGTTTTCGTTTTCGTTCCTTGAACCGGTTCAAAGCCCTGATTAAGTGCAAGCGGAGTTTCACTTGCTGATAATGGAGCTGTGGAATCCCGATTGTTTCAATATCTCTCTACAGTACCGGTCAAAAGCTTGAACACACCTTTTAATTCAGTGTTTTTCTTTATTTTTATTAATTTAAAGACACTTCATATCTGAAAGCAATGATGGATGTCGTTTCTCTTTACTTCGTTGAGCGGTTCTTGACATAATATGGATTACTACGGTTGCGGAATAGGGCTATTTCCTGTATTTTTATTATTTCCTCTTTATTGTTTGATCTCAAATGCATTCAGAAGGCAAGAAATTGCACTAATTCACTTTTGACAAGGCACACCTGTTAACTTAAAGCATTCCAGGTGACGACCTTATGAAGCTGGTCAAGATAATGTGTGCAAAGCATCATCAAGGTAAACGCTGGCGACTGGTTTCATAGTTTTGATGTCTTCAGTATTGTTCGACAATGTAGAAAAGAGTGAAAATGCAGAAAAACCTATGAATAAGTCGGGGTGTCCAAACTTTTGACTGGTACTGTATATGTATAAGCCTTGCTCCTCTCTTGTTGTGAACATACATGCCGTGCAGGTGAAACAAAACAAGGCAAATCAATAGCTATCATCAAACTGCTGTGCACAATCACGATCACTCCTGTCTAGTCTTTCATACGTCCTTTGTTTGGCACGCAGCGTTTCCCATCCCCAATTCCAAACTGTTCTGCGATCACCTGCCACAACCGATCTTTAAATTCTGCATCTGTTTTCTTGACATCGTTTGTCATAAACTGCTTTGTTCTGGGAGACGAAGTGAATTAGCTTATGATGCCATTTTGGATGAACGCATTCGCATGTTTGGTGGCTCTGAGTGATCGAACAACTTGCTAAAGGCTTTTGACAGATGTGAAAAATCCTGGAAAATCAAACCTGTTCTGAAAACTTAAATGATGGAAAAGTCAGTGTGTAACAGTGTTGGGCAAGTTACTTCAAAACTGTTTTGCATTACTTATTACTGTCATTTTAGAAGAAGAAGAAGAAAAAACCTTTATTCATCACATGCACACTTCAAGCACAGTGAAATTCATCCTCTGCATTTAACCCATCTGAAGCAGTGAACACACGCACACACCCAGAGCAGTGGGCAGCCACACCAAAGCGCCCGGGGAGCAGTCAGGGGTCAGGTACCTTGCTCAAGGGCACCTCAGCCCAAGGCCGCCCCACGTCAACCTAACTGCATGTCTTTGGGGGAAACCGGAGCACCCGGAGGAAACCCACGCAGACACGGGGAGAACATGCAAACTCCACACAGAAAGGCCCTCGCCGGCTGCTGGGTTCGAACACGGAACCTTCTTGCTGTGACGCGACCGTGCTAACCACTACACCACCGTGCCGCCCCATTTTACTGTATTTAAAATGTAAGGCATTACACTACTATTGCATTACTTTTAAGTTACTCTCACCAAAATAACTGGAAGTATGGATTTGGCAATCTAAATGTAGCTCAAGACGCTCAATTAGCTCATCACACATCCAGTGGAAGGTCTGACTGAGCTAGGCTTATGGTTAAAAACACTAGAATATAGGTGAAAGTCTGGCAAATTGTGATAGAAATACTGTAACTTTAGGCCTATTCATATTAACATTAATTGAACTGTATTGTAATGTCTAAATGACAGGATACAAAATTAGCATTTCTATGCCTTTATTGTTTAAGTTTACAGCATTAAGCATAGTTTATGCTTCATAAAAAAAAAAAGATTAGCCCTAAGGGATATGACTCCATTTCAGAAATTTAACAAAAATGAACATATTATGGCAAATCGTAGCCTACGGTACAATAAAACTGGCCTGAAAAAAACCCACAAGCCTTTTAAATCACGGCTAGACAATGACTATTAGCTATTAGTCTGGCTAACGCGACTTCAAAGCTCTGCGAGCATTTGGTCTGGCAAAGATATTAAGCCGGGGCGGCACGGTGGTGTAGTGGTTAGCGCTGTCGCCTCACAGCAAGAAGGTCCTGGGTTCGAGCCCCGGGGCTGGCGAGGGCCTTTCTGTGTGGAGTTTGCATGTTCTCCCCGTGTCCGCGTGGGTTTCCTCCGGGTGCTCCGGTTTCCCCCACAGTCCAAAGACATGCAGGTTAGGTTAACTGGTGACTCTAAATTGACCGTAGGTGTGAATGTGAGTGTGAATGGTTGTCTGTGTCTATGTGTCGGCCCTGTGATGACCTGGCGACTTGTCCAGGGTGTACCCCGCCTTTCGCCCATAGTCAGCTGGGATAGGCTCCAGCTTGCCTGCGACCCTGTAGAAGGATAAAGCGGCTAGAGATAATGAGATGAGAATGAGATATTAAGCCCAACCGTTTCCCAAAGTGCGTGGTTGACCCGCCTCCCTGAAATGCCTGTTTGCTACTGGTCGAAGCCAGAAAAGGCTGTCACGAAGCTTAAACCAATCACATCACTCTTTCCTCTGACGTATGTGACGCGACGGGGCTAACTGGTAGATTAAACTCTTACCTAAGCCGGTCGGGAGCAAGGCGAAAACGTCCTTCCTTTCAATAAATACCTCCAGGGCTGCTCTTTGCTCCGTTTTCAATGAGAACTTGCTCCATGTTCGTAATGTTTCTAGTGAATGAAGCGCTTCCGGCATAGATTCTGTAAACAATCTATGGCTTCCGGTCGCAGTTCTACTACGTCACTGCTTCGAACACGCCTCTACTCAGGGCCGTTGGAGATGCTCAAAGTTGATTGGCTCCCAATTTTTCGGGAGCTTGGAAGAGCTGGAGATAGCTTGCCTGGCCAGACTAAGCTCGCAACAGGCCCTCGTGTTGCGTCACGCTTAGGATGGGCGGGCCCAGGCTAATTAGCTATATGAGGCTACCCAGTCACATTTCGAAAAACAGAATTAGAAATAACAAAATCAAAGTGCTTTTAATGATATTGAAGTGCTTAGGCATATTAGCCCTCGAAGGAAAGGCAGCTCAATCACTTTAGTCTGACTTCCGACCAGAAAAAAAACTCAGTTATACGGGACAAAAATGTAAACAAACTGTCAGCATATCTTCAACAACATACTCCGCCACAAGTCTCCTAACCTCCTGAGGCTGAAGGAGCATCTCAGAGCGGGAGAACGTTAATTTTGGCTGCTTTGTGGTTTTATCGCCACTCTCATCCTCCGCTTGCTTCCTTGCTAACTTCATGTTACTATGGCACCTCTGGAAATGCGTAGTTAAATTACTGGTGCTATTTCGGGAAGTGGACAGTTCATTAGGTTTAGCACACAAAGTGCATTTGACTACGATGTTCTTCACATCCTTATTTTTCACAAACTTAAAGTAATGGGCGTGTGCCCATCTGGAGAATGTGCTATCTGACGTTAGATCAGCTGCAGGTTCACTCATCTCTCTCTCCTGTCTGACTAGCCTAAAGGAAAAGGAAGTGAAACATTTTGCGCGGACGTTTCACCTCTGCTGATCTCGTGTGATTTTGGCGAATTTGTATGAAGGAAAAAAAGCCCACCACTTCATTCCAGGTTAAAAATGCATTGTAATGCGCGTTACTGACATTTGTACCAAGTAAAATATTACCAAATTTTTTCTGTAATGCCTTACATTACCGCGTTACTGCAAAAAGCAATGCATTACAGTAATTCGTTACTTTTGTAACGCGTTACTCCCAACACTGGTGTGTAAACATGATTGACACAACGTGACGTTGTATTTATTTTTAAATGTGTGAGAATTTTGGACAAAAAAAAGAAAATCCAGACTTGGTGTGAAAAGTGATGATTTTATGATCATAAAAACTTTATTGTGCATATTAACACGACTGTCACAGTCACCAGATACTACTGTACAAGAATGAGCAACTTTGAACAAGAGCTCACAACTGTCGTTCAGCGTTCAGTGTACTTTTCACGCATTGCAGCCAGATGCTGTTGTGCAAATCTGAAGCTCAAAAGTAGCCAAAAATATACTGAGACGAAAGAAGTTGCCTTGAAGCGCTTTTATTGTAGAAAACAACGCAAGCACTGAGCGATACCCAGGATATGCACTGAGGGTCTAAGTTTTCTCCCTTTAGTTTTTAAGCTGTGTCCCACTCTGAAGGACTCGCCCTAGGACCACCCCAAAACAAAATGGCGGCTCCTATTAAAATTAGTGTAAAAGGACTTTTCTTTGTTCGAACACAGACTTCCAATTGGCTGCCCAATACAGGCTTCTCATGAGCGAAAACATACTTTCCACTATCCTCAAAAGAAAATCACCCCTGCTCATATTTCTTACCATATGACATTTTAAGGGTTTTACGACTTAATGACGAGTCTGTGTTTGTCACGCAAAATGCCCTGATAATGATAGTCAGTGATGAAGAACACAAGTACACACACATATACACGGAAGGTTTTCTCAACATTTCAACTGAAAGTGTCCAAAGTCTCAGCTTAATGGAGTTTAGTGTTAAAACACCTCCGAAGTATAATATAATCATAAATTCATGCTACAGTTGTGGTCAGAAGTTTGCATAAAGTGACATGAATGTCATCTTGGATATGAATGTCATGGCAATATTGGGCTTTCAATGATTTCTCTGAGCTGTTTGTTTTCTGTGGCGAAATGATTTGTACAACACATTTCTTAAATAGAAAAAACCCATGAATTTGGTGCAGAAGTTTGAATTTATTTTGGGTTTTCTGAAATCAACACAGGGTCAAAATTATACATACGTACAGGGTCAAAAATTTACATCCACTCACTTAGATTGTTAATTCAGAGGTGCTGAGACTTCCAAAATGTCTCTTATCTTGCCAAGGCCTCTTAACTTCCTGTTAGTGATTATGATTGACTACAGCTGGTAGCTTCTCTGTGCCTTCATAAAAAGGGTTTGTTTACAGCACTTGTTGGATTGACCAACACACAGTAAAACGGGAAAGTCCAAGGAGCTCAGTGCAGATCTGAGAAAGAGGATCGCAGATGTACACAACTCAGGAATGTCTCTTAGAGCCATTTCTAAACAAGTGCAGATCCCAAAATCAGTTCAAACAATTGTATGTAAGTTACTGGGAGGTGGAGCCATTTTGCCAAGCCACTTTGCTTCGAGAAAACCCAAACAGTCACCCTCAGCTGAAAGGAAATTGTTTCGGATGGTCAGGAACAACCTGGGAACCACCATGGCACAGCCCTGCCATGAACTGGAAGCTGATGGATCACTCAGTGCGTTTACATGCACATCCAAATCGAGCTACTGTCGGTAATCGAGCTAAGGGTCCCAGCAGGGGTGCCAGAGAAATCCAATCCTACATGCACACAAGGAAATCGAGCTATTGTGTGAGGTACATTGTGCACCCGAGCCACAGGTGGCGCTACACGCCCCATCGTGTTGGTACACTTCTGGTTGTTGTCATGAAGAAGAGCTATTCAAGAGTATAAACAAAGTTATCAGTTCCGTGTTCACAAGAAGAACAAGAAGTTCGTTCTCCTTGTTCCTCCTGACCTCTTCTGCTGCTCGCTACTACTACTGTTGTCATGTCGACCGAGGCTGTTGTGTTTCCCGCTTGCGGTCTCGTCACTTGTCACTTCCGGAAGGGGCAGTGCTGAAGTAAGTAGCTCGACTACGTAGCTCGATAGGGTTTACATGCACTAAGTAGCTTGGCTACAATTGCATAATCTAGGTCACGTAGCTCGATTACGAGAAATCCAGTTCGGTTCGATTTCAGCCGAGCTAAGGTGTTTCCATGGCATTTAGAACTTCGATTTCAGTCGAGCTACGGCAGAAATTCGATTTTTTCTATGTGCTTGTAAACGCACTGACTGTCTACAGTTCAGATCACCATGGACTAAGAGGCTGCTATCCAAGAAATTATCCCCTGCTCCAGAATTGACACCTTCAAGCTGAACTGAAGTTTGCAACTGACCACATGGACAAAGAAAAAGTCTTCTGGAAGAAAGCTGTACGACTGCACCTCAAGAGACCCGTCTGTTAAACTCCTGAAATTTGTGGACGATACAACGGTCATCGGCCTCATCCGAGATGGTGACGAGTCTGCATACAGACGGGAGGTTGAACGGCTGGTCTGTTGGTGCGGCCAGAACAATCTGGAGCTGAACACGCTCAAAACTGTGGAGATGACAGTGGACTTTAGGAGGAGCCCCCCCACTCTGCTGCCCATCACCATCACCAACAACACTGTGACTGCTGTTGAAAGCTTCAGGTTTCTGGGTTCCACAATCTCTCGGGACTTGAAGTGGTAGACCAACACAGTCACTATCATCAAAAAGGCTCAGCAGAGGTTGTACTTTCTGCGCCAGCTCAGGAAGCTCAGCCTGCCTAAGGAACTGCTGACACAATTCTACTCTGCCATCATTCAGTCTGTTCTTTGCTCTTCCATCACTGTTTGGTTTGGATCAGTCACCAAACAGGAGAAGAACAGACTGCAACAGACAATAAGGTCCGCAGAGAAAATTATTGGTGTCAACCTGCCCTCCATCCAAGACCTATACCTGTCCAGAGTCAGGAAACGGGCAGGTAACATCTCTGCAGACCCATCACACCCTGGTCACAAACTGTTTAAACTTCTCCCCTCAGGGAAGCGATATAGATCACTGGATGCAAAAACAACCAGACACAAGAACAGTTTCTTCCCTCAGGCTGTCTCTGTGATGAACAGCTAAAATCCAGATTCATATATCAGTAATATCACTTGCAAAATATCTGCACACTCATGCTGTCATTCTGTGCTCACTGTTACTAATATTATATTTATACTTATTTATATTTACTATTTCATCTTTGCACTACGCACCATATTGCAACAAAAGGGAAAATCCTTTCTGTGATGAACAGCTAAAATCCAGATTCATATATCAGCAATATCACTTGTAAAATACCTGCACACTCATACCGTCATTCTGTGCACACTGTATACTTTATATTTATTTATCTATTTCATACTTGACTTACCTGGATTACTATGCACCTATTGCACCATTTTTTTTGTTTGTTTGTTTTGTGTATATGCTTTTTATCTGTTTTGTACTATGAGAGCTAAGTAATACCGGAGTCAAATTCCTCGTGTGTGTCCACATGCCTGGCAATAAAAGTGATTCTGATTCTGATCACATGAAACAAACATTGAGTCGTTTGGCCACGATGACCAGGATGGAAGAGGAACACTGTACCAGCTGGTGGTGGTGGTTGCAGCATCATTCTCTGGGGCTGTTTTACTGCCAGTGGAACTGGTTCATTGCACAAAGTGGATGGAATAAGGAAGAAGGAGTACTCCATCAGAATTCTTCAGCATAACCTCAAACCACTGGAAACTTGAACATGATTGGGAGTCAGAACAGGACAATGAACCCAAACATGCATCAGAGCTGGTCGTGGCGGATGAAGCAGGCTAACATTAAGCTTCAAACAAGTCCTGACTTCAACCTTCTTGAAAATATATGGACCGTGCTTATAAGTCGAATCTATGCCAAGGGAAAAAAAAAAATTAATTGAACTCTACCAATTCTACCATGAAAAGTCGTGAAATATCGAACCAGAATTCTGCCAGAAGCTTGTTTATGGGAAACAAAAATGTTTGGTTAAGGTTAATTTTGCAAAGAGATATTTTATCCAAATATTAAGAAGAAGAAAACTTTATTCATCACACATCAGAGCTGGTTGTGGAGGATGAAGCAGGCTGACATTAAGCCTGAGGAATTAACCTAACATTAACCCTGAGAGAACATGCAAACTCCCCACAGAAAGGCCCTCGCCGGCCACTGGGTTCGAACCCGGAACCTTCTTGCTGTGAGGCGACCGTGCTAACGGCTACACCACCGTGCTAACGGCTACACCACCGTGCCGCCCAGGTGTAGTGGTTAGCACAGTCGCCTCGCAGCAAGAAGGTTCCTGAGTGTGTGCGTATAGTGGTTAGGTGTGCTGGATGTAAATCTTTGACCCTGTATATACACTTTTGGCCCTGTGTTGATTTCAGAAAACCCAAAGAAAATTGTGCATCGAATTCTAGTTTTTTTTTTTTTAAAGATGTACGTCATACCTGTCAACTTTGAGGTTTGAAAAAAAGGGATATTTCCCAGATTTTTAACTCAAAATAAGGGAAAATTTCAGAAAGTCATACCCTTCACCAAAAGTGGGTGTGTAGTTGAATGGGGGGCAATTTTCTATCTAGTATTTGTGATTTCCTGTACTCTGGTGCATGTTGGTGATAGCCAAGACCCAAACTCAATATGCTTATGGTTTACAGAGTGCATTTGTGAATAAACTATACATTTATTTTTATTTGCTTTCAGTGGTACCAGTTATTTCCCACATTAAGGGCTAAAATACGTATCTTATGTTAAAATAAGAAAGGTCATTATATAACCAGTCAATAAATTCAATTCCATTGCAATTTATTATGGTTTTACCATAATCATGGCCTCGGAACACTAGATAGATAGATAGATAGATAGATAGATAGATAGATAGATAGATAGATAGATAGATAGATTAATAAAGAGTAATATAAAATATTAAACCAAGAGTGATTTAAAATGGGTAAGTTTCAGATAGAAAATAAAACAGACAATGAGTGGATAAAACAGTTAATACACCAATTAGTTTACACTAGGCTATTTATGAGGTCTTAGCCAGGACATACTTAATGTAAACATGTGTAGCTTACCTTTGATTATTTGGGAGGCTTTCGTTTTCCCCATGGAAAATTTCTTTGCGAGGGAAGAGTCTGGGAACATTCCAGCCATGCACTTGTTGAAATCATCAAAGAAAGAGAGGCTAATGTTTTTCTTAGCTATTAGCATCGCCATCTTCACCTCAGATCTAATCAGTGTTGCCAGATACTGCTGACGTTTTCCAGCCCAAAATATGTTCAAAACCCACCAAAATGCACTTGAAACCGCCCAATCTGGCAACACTGGACCTAATCACTTGTTCAGCCTCGCCTCCGGACGTAGTTATGTAATTACTGATGCCTGAGAGGGCGGGGATGTGAATTCATGGCCCGACTTCCTGCTGTAAACTCCTGTCAGAGGCGCGTCATGAATTCTGGACCTACCGACTTTTTTATATTGTGAAAATACGGGACTTTTCTATAATGTCAAAATACGGGATATTTTCGGGAAAATAAAAAAACGGGAAGACAGCGGGAAATAAGTCAAAATAAGGGATTTCCCGGGAAAAACAGGAGGGTTGACAGGTATGATGTACGTATGCTGTCCAGTCATTCTGCCACAGAAAAAGAACGGTTCAGAGAAATCATTGAAAGCCCAAATATTCCCATGACATTCATATCCAAGATGACATTCATGTCACTGGCTGTAAACTTCTGACCACAACTGTAAATAATACAACAATTTCACCATGATCTCAGAAAAACAATTGTAGCAAATTAATTCAGTTGTGTGTGGGTGCCAGGCCCATAAAGTATTGACATGAGAGAGCACTGTCTTTCTAAACTAGGTAACAAAGGAACATTTCACAGCCTGACTGAACAAAAGGTACGTTCCACGGTCTGGCGCTCATCGAACGGAGCCGAGATTAAAAAAAAAACAAAACAAAACTGTGGTTAAAACCCAGAAATCCTAAGACATTCTGATGTTCTAAACAGCAAGTTTGAGGTATAAAATAATCTTCCTGAGCTTCATGTTGACTGTCTTGTTTTAGCACAACTGTTGGCTTTAGGATCAGAAAGTCCTGCACAAAGCAGAGAGTACACTTAGGGTGTATTCAGACCAGGATAGTTCGATAGTTCACTTGCTTTGGTCCGAACCAAATGTTTTTTTTATTTTTTCATTTTGGTGCGGTTCGCTTTCACACTGTACATTTTAGTAAGCGGACCAAAATCTGTCAACAAAGCCACGCGCCCTGAGGTCGTTCAGCTATTGGTCAGAGACGACACGTGCACAAAGCGTTAAGTTCAAAAGTAGTCATGGAGGCTTTCCGTGCTGTTATTCTTTTTAATGTCATCAAAGCTATATGTTTTTTCCAGTTTTTACTGTTCTCACAATTGTGCGATTACTATGCTGTTGTACAAGTAATTTATCAACGATGACGACAAAGGGCAAGGCGGCTACGGAGGATAGCGCTGATGAGCGCACATCATGTTGTGACAGTTCTGGCTCTTCACGCAATAGATGAATTTCTTTTTTGCGTCGCTAGTACTGCCACTTTTTGAAAGAATATCCCTGATTTTAATGTAGGTCTGACAGAGTTTCTTCACTTTTAGCCGACATTGTTCTGGGGAGCGCGTGAACCCCTTCTCCTTCATTTTCTCACTGAATACAGCAAACACGTCGGCATTTTTGTGTGTTCTCTCCAAAAGCTCAGATATGTGGACATCTGCCCATATATCCACAAGGGTACGCGTTTCTTCCTCGGCCCACGTTTGCCCCCTACTCATTTTTTGTACTCTGTAGTCTAGCCTACCACTGGTCTGAATGACTGAACGACTGTTGTAAGGTTCCCTTGACAACCGAAACAGTGTTTGCACTTTGCGGTGGAGTGTCAAGACTCTGTTTCCCATAATGCTCGACAAACGACGGAAGCTCCCGAGGTACAAAAAAGCAAAACTGTCGGATTAGGTCCGGTCTGCTTTCACACCTCCAAAAGATCTGCACCAGGGTTCCTTTGGTCCGGACCGAGTCCGACCTTGCAGCTTGGTCTCGGTCTGCTTGTTTGGTCCGGACCAGAGTTCGGTGGTTTGTATTCAGACCAACCCAAAAGGTCCGGACCAAGGGAAATTTGGTTCGTTTGGTCCGGACCAAACAACGTAGGTGTGAATACACCATAATTGTTGCAGTGACAATCAATTGAGCTTGAAGGACGTATTGGATGAAACACCTCTTATCACTCAGTCTCTGTCTCTACACTCGCACTGATGGTAGAAGCACCTTTTATCAGGCCTGCAGTTGGGGCGTGATGACGTCTGAAACCTCCCACCCTATCTGATTCGAGAGCTCTGACTGGGATGCAGGATTTCCAGGGCGCCACATTGAGAGATTGATATATTTATATATCTTCCTCCCTGACTCGAAAGTGCTGCTTAGTTATTTTTTATTTCTATCTTATGCACTGCAGCTCTGAAATGAAGAGATTTTGAAAGGGAAGCGTGCAAAACATCTTGGGCAGCCTTAAACAGAGAGGCACACTCTAATAACCCTACCACTAGTGCGCTTGCTCTCTGTGATGAGAGGGCTCTCAACAACACTCGCTTCCTTAAATATGCTGTTCGCCAACCTGAAACCGCTCAACCTCTCTTAAGTGTGCCCTCCTGCTCCCCAGAATGTGCGTGCTCTACTTCACTAGTGCCCTACTCTCCTGCTTAAGCACCCTTGACTCTCTGCAGCGCCTTGCTGAGTGAGAACTGGAGAAGGAGTAGCGCTGGACAATTTTCGTCAATAATAAGAATAATAGTGCGATTAATTATGATGTGAATTAATGAATGAATTATTTTCATCTGTACGGTCATCTATACGTTTCTTGCTTTGCCCACACATGCACAAACAAACACATCGACCTGCCCACCTGCAGATGCGTGTTTGACCATGCCCCCACTCTTTGAGGAATGAGTCACTGCCTTTCTTTTGAAAGGAACGAACGGAATAAAAACCCAAACTACTGTACAATCCTCATTTTATTGAACACCAAGGAGAGAGAGATACAGCAATGGAGAAGGAGACAGAATTTTTGCGAGAGTGTGAGAAACGAATTGAGAGCGCGAGAGAGATGATAATCAAGCCAGACAGAGAGACTTGGAACCCGTATCTTGAATAACACACACCCACACGCGAAGTGGACGCTGTGATAGTCGCTCTCCAGCATAACGTCCATGGTGAATTTGAATTTAATGAGAATACATCAGTCCCTAGATAAAGGTGACCTAATTAGCCCACTTCTATAATTGAAGCCATAAGCGAGCCCATCTGATTTCCCGCTCTCCTGCGTGTGACTATTTATACCTGTAACACACACACACACACACAAATGACAGTGTCAGAGGGCGGCAGATTCATTATTGCTCAGAGCGAGCGCCATGTTCAGGACGAAGCCTCTAAGGAATTGGTGGTGTTTTGTAGGCCACTAGAGAAGAGACGAGGAGATGGATATCAGTCATTCATCAGGAGTAACGTCTCAAATCCTTAGAAAGTACCGGAGCACTTTAGCTTCACATTCCTGTTCTTGTCTGAGAACAGGGGTCTCCTGCTGTTGTAACCCCTCAAAATTGTGTGTTCTGAGATGCTTTTCTGCTCAACACGGTTGTAAAGAGTGCTTATTTGAGTTACAGTAGCCTCCCTGTTGCGACACGGTGGTGTAGTGGTTGGCACTGTCGCCTCACAGCAAGAAACTTCTGGGTTCGCGGCCGACGGGGGCCTTTCTGTGTAGAGTTTGCGTGTTCTCCCCGTGTCTGCATGGGTTTCTTCTGGGTGCTCCGGTTTCCCCTACAGTCCAAAGACAGACAGGTTAGGCTAATTGGTGGCTCTGAATTGACCGTAGGTGTGAATGGCTGTTTGTCTCTGTTGCCCCTTTTCCACCAAAGCAGTTCCAGGGCTGGTTCAGGGCCAGTGCTTAGTTTGGAACCGTGTTTTCTGTTTCCACTGACAAAGAACTGGCTCTGGGGCCAGAAAAACTGGTTCCAGGCTAGCACCAACTCTCTGCTGGGCCAGAGGAAAGAACCGCTTCCGTCAGCAGGGGGGCGGAGTTGTTAAGACCAACAACAATAACAAGACCGCGAAAGGTCGCCATTTTTAAGCGACGAGAAGCAGCAGCTGTACAAACGCGAAGTCATCCATTATTATTATTATTGTTGTTACTGCTGCTGCTTCTTCCGTGTTGTTTTTGCTTCGATATTCGCGCCAAGGTTTATACAAACGTAGCGACGTAACTGACGTATACAACAACGTAACTGACGTATACAACGACGTAACTGACGTATACAGCGACTTAACTGATGTATACAGCAGCGTAATGACGTGGCTTCCCTTAGCACCGCGAGCTATGGAAAAGCAAACTGGTTCTCAGCTGGCTCGCAAGTTGAACGAGTTGTGAACCAGCACCAGCACTGGCCCCGAACCAGCCCTGGAACTGATTTGGTGGAAAAGGGGTATGTGTTGTTGTTGCTTCGATGTTCGCGCCAAGGTTTATGCAAACGCAGCGACGTAACTGACTTATACAGCGACGTAACTGACGTACAGTGGGGCAAAAAAGTATTTAGTCAGCCACCAATTGTGCAAGTTCTCCCACTTAAAAAGATGAGAGAGGCCTGTAATTTTCATCATAGGTACACTTCAACTATGAGAGACAGAATGGGGGGAAAGAATCCAGGAAATCACATTGTAGGATTTTTAATGAATTAATTGGTAAATTCCTCGGTAAAATAAGTATTTGGTCACCTACAAACAAGCAAGATTTCTGGCTCTCACAGACCTGTAACTTCTTCTTTAAGAGGCTCCTCTATCCTCCACTCGTTACCTGTATTAATGGCACCTGTTTGAGCTCGTTATCAGTATAAAAGACACCTGTCCACAACCTCAAACAGTCACACTCCAAACTCCACTATGGCCAAGACTAAAGAGCTGTCAAATGACACCAGAAACAAAACTGTAGATCTGCACCAGGCTGGGAAGACTGAATCTGCAATAGGTAAGCAGCTTGGTGTGAAGAAATCAACTGTGGGAGCAATTATAAGAAAATGGAATCCATACAAGACCACTGATAATCTCCCTCGATCTGGGGCTCCACGCAAGAGCTCACCCCGTGGGCTCAAAATGATCACAAGAACGGTGAGCAAAAATCCCAGAACCACACGGGGGGACCTAGTGAATGACCTGCAGAGAGCTGGGACCAAAGTAACAAAGGCTACCATCAGTAACACACTACGCCGCCAGGGACTCAAATCCTGCAGTGCCAGACGTGTCCCCCTGCTTAAGCCACTACATGTCCAGGCCCGTCTGAAGTTTGCTAGAGAGCATTTGGATGATCCAGAAGAGGATTGGGAGAATGTCATATGGTCAGATGAAACCAAAATAGAACTTTTTGGTAAAAACTCAACTTGTCGTGTTTGGAGGAGAAAGAATGCTCAGTTGCATCCAAAGAACACCATACCTACTGTGAAGCATAGGGGTGGAAACATCATGCTTTGGGGCTGTTTTTCTGCAAAGGGACCAGGACGACTGATCCGTGGAAAGGAAAGAATGAATGGGGTCATGTATTGTGAGATTTTGAGTGAAAACCTCCTTCCATCAGCAAGGGCATTGAAGATGAAACGTGGCTGGGTCTTTCAGCATGACAATGATCCCAAACACACTGCCTGGGCAACGAAGGAGTGGCTTCGTAAGAAGCATTTCAAGGTCCTGGAGTGGCCTAGCCAGTCTCCAGATCTCAACCCCATAGAAAATCTTTGGAGGGAGTTGAAAGTCCGTGTTGCCCAGCGACAGCCCCGAAACATCACTGCTCTAGAGGAGATCTGCATGGAGGAATGGGCCAAAATACCAGCAACAGTGTGTGAAAACCTTGTGAAGACTTACAGAAAACGTTTGACCTCTGTCATTGCCAACAAAGGGTATATAACAAAGTATTGAGATGAACTTTTGTTATTGACTAAATACTTATTTTCCACCATAATTTGAAAATAAATTATTTAAAAATCAGACAATGTGATTTTCTGGATTTTTTTTCTCATTCTGTCTCTCATAGTTGAGGTATACCTATAATGAAAATTATAGGCCTCTCTCATCTTTTTAAGTGGGAGAACTTGCACAATTGGTGACTGACTAAATACTTTTTTGCCCCACTGTATACAGCGACATAATGACGTGGCTCCCCTTAGCACCACGAGCTATGGAAAAGCAAACTGGTTCTCAGCTGGCTTGCAAGTTGGAACGAGTTGTGAACCAGCACTGGCCCCGAACCAGACCTGGAACTGATTTGGTGGAAAAGGGGTATGTGTGTCAGCCCTGTGATGACCTGGCGACTTGTCCAGGGTGTACCCCGCCTCTCGCTTATAGTCAGCTGGGATAGGCTCCAGCTTGCCCGCGACCCTGCACAGGATAAGCGGCTAGAGATAATGGATGGATGGATAACCGCCCTGTCAGCTCAAAGCAGTCTCAAAGCTCTTCTCCTCTGACCTCTCTCATGAACTAATCGTTTCGAGCCAGCAGATTTCCCACTCGCTTGGCGGTTTTTGTTTTTCTCACCATTCTGTGTATAAACTCTAGAGACTGTCCTGTGTGGAAATCTCGCACATTTTGCAACTGGGAAAAAATACAAATTTTCCCCATTCTAACGAGCGAGATAACGAATGTTATCTGAAGCTGCGTCTCAATGACTTTACACGTTGTGCTGCAACCACAAGGTTGGCTGATTTGTATAATTGCATGAAGGAGCAGGTGTTCCTAATATAGTGGCCGGTCATTTGGCGTTAATTTGTGTTAAATCACAGCATACTGGAAGTGGGTGGCAGCTATATATAGTCCCATGTTTGCCAAAAGCTGTTTGGCTGATGCTGATCTCAGATTGACTGATGGAGGAGTGTAGTGTGTGTGTGTGTGTAGACATGTTCTACTTTCTCCATGCTTCGTTTCATGGTTTTATACCATGATAAAACAGTATGACAGTACAGAAGTGTCTGAAATTGGGACAGAGCGTGTGACTTGTTTGAACTGATCTGTGTGACTGACACTACAGCAAGCAGCCATTACCCACAATCCCCTGCTTCACCTGAACACAGCATGGTGACACTGAGACTCACAAAAGAGAGAGACAGAGGGAGAGTATATATTGAGCTCTCTTATGTTCTCTCTCTCTCTCTCTCTCTCTCTCTCTCTCTCTCTCTCTCTCGCTGTCATTCTTTTTCCTCTCTTGTAGTCTCTTACCTGTAGTTATTGGCATTTTACTAACTATGGGCTTTACCCATCACCATGGTAACACCTTGAAGGCCACAGGGTTGGAGGATTTTACATCCTGCTATTCTATTGTGTGTGTGTGTGTGTGTGTGTGTGTGTGTGTGTGTGTGTGTGTGTGTGTGTGTGTGTGTTTCGCTGATTTAACACCCAAAGCAATATAAAATAATGGAATTGCCTCAAATGAACAAGGGGAAGTGTTAAAACAGGATTGGAATACAGCAGCTGTTTATTTTTCCGTCGTCTTGTAAGTGTGCTTGTGTTCGAGCTCGTGGATTAGATGTGTAGATTTATTCCTGGCACTGATTTTTCATTTGGGTTATCTCTCATAAAAAAAAAAAAAAAACCAACACCAAAAAAATCAAGACAAAAAAAACCCCCTATGGGGCTCATTTATCAAGCTGGATATGAATGGATTTATTTGGTAATGTAGTTTTCATGAAATTCCTGTACATTTGGAAAAACATTCATATCCTACTCGTGCTCTTGAGTGCGTGTACGTTTATGCATAAGAAGAATAACTAATAAGTAAACCTTTACTTCAAGTCATGCACTCGCCGGCTGCTTTATGAGGTACACCTGCTATTTTACGCAGTTCTCTAATCAGCCGATCCCTCGACAGCAGCACAATGCATAAAATCATGCAGATACAAATCAAGAGCTTCAGTTACTGTTCACGTCAAACGTCAGAAGGAGAAAAAATTGTGATCTCAAAGTGTGACTTTCTTTCACTGTGGCATGGGTGTTGGTTTGAGCCAGATGGACTGGTTTGAGTATTTCAGAAACTGCTGATCTGCTGGGGTTTTCACACACAACAGTTTACACAGAATGGTGCGAAAAACAAAAAACATCGAGTGAGCGTGCGACAGTTCTGTGGGCGGAAACAAACGCCTCGTTGATCACAGAGGTCAGAGGAAAATGGACAGATTGGTTCGAGCTTTTTTGCCAGGAAGGATATAGTAACTCATCGCAACTCTGTACAACCGTGGTGAGCAGAAAAGCATCTCAGCATGCAACAGCAGAAGACCACATTGGGTTCCAACTCCTGCCAGCCAAGAACAGGAATCTTCGAATCAACAACAAGTTCGTAATAAAGTAGCCGGTGAGTGTATACAGTCGTTTGCATGGATTACTGTATTTTTCCAGTGGTGCTTGAAAGTCTGTGAACCCATTAGATTCTTCTGTATTTCTCCAAAAATATGATCTAAAACATGATCAGATTTTCACCCAAGTCCGAAAAGTATAGAGATAAAGATAAAGAGAACGCAGTTAAACACATGAGATTAAAAAAATATTGCACTTGGACATTCTTTATGAAGAAAAGTGTTCCAATATTACATATCAGTGAGTGGCAAAAGTATGTGAACCTTTGCTTTCAGGATCTGTTGCGTAGCAATAGCTGTAACTAAACATTTCCGGGAACTGTTGATCAAATGATCCTGCACATCGACTGGGAGGAATTTTAGCCCATTCCTCTGGACAGAACAGCTTCCACTCTGGGATGCTGGTGTGTTTCCTTAAATTAACTTCTCGCACAACATTTCTACTTCATGACACTGACTTGGCCATTCCAAAACGTTCATTTTATTCTTCTTTAACCGTTTTTTTGTCAGAATGATTTGCGTGCTTCAGGTCATTGTCTTGCTGCCTGACCCACTTTCTCTTGAGATTCAGTTCTTGGACAGATGTCTTGACATTTTCCTTTCAAATTTGCTTCAATAATTCATAATTCAGAAATTATTGCTAAATAATTCAATCAATGGTGGCAAGCCATCCTGACCCAGATGCAGGAAAACAGGCCCAACTCATGATACTACCACCACCATGTCTCACAGCTAGGATAAGATTCTTATGCAGGAATGCGGTGTTTTCCTTTCTCCAAACAAAATGCTTCTCATGTCAACCAAAAAATTCTATTTTGCTCTCATCCATAGACAGAACGTTTCCAATAGCTTTCTGGCTGGTCCACGTGATCTTTAGCAAACTGTAGTCAGGAAGCATTGTTCTTTTTGGAGAGCAGTAGCTTTCCCCTTTGCAACCCTGCCATGCACAGCATTGTTCAGCGTTCTCCTGATGGTGGACTCCTGAGCATTTAACATTAGCCAATCTGAGAGATGCCTTTAGGGTTGCTCTTGGAGCGATCTTTGTTGGTCGACCACTCCTGGGGAGGGTAACAGTCATCTTGAATCTCCGCTGTGGATTGGTGGAGTCCAAAAACAAACTCGAGCTCCTCCTCGAGCTTGTTTTTCTGTCAACTCGTACGTTTTTATTTCTTTCTACAAGGTTGGTGGTTATACGTATTTGTGTGTATATATAGTGTATATGTGCATTTTTATATTCGCACTTTATTTATTATTGTGTAATTATATTAGAATGTGTTTATAATAGTTTGTTTATCCATGCACATGTAATATTGTGTTGACACTACATTGTGTTCATACAGTATTACTGGTTGTTTACGTTGGTACATGGTTATATTAGAATTTGATTGCATTAAAATGCTTATTTTATATTTAAATAATATTGGCTGGCTTTGAGTGGTCTAGCAGATATATTCCATTCAGCTAGCATGATATTTAACGAGTTGAAGACCAGTTCAATATCATGCTAGTTGTATCTCATAGACCATGAAAAAAAGCCAGCCAATATTATTATTATTATTATTATTATTATACATGCTCTCTTCATGTCAACATTTTCGAAGGCCAACGCGAGCTTACCTGCGACTTGGTGCTGTTAGCGCGGCAGTCCAGTTGCCTTCTAGCCGGTGTAGCATTCAGCAGTAACGTTAGCAAAGGCCAACGCAAACTTACCCGCAACTCGGTGCTTGTAGCGCAGCAGTCCAGTTACCTTCTAGCTGGTGTAGTGTTAGCAAAGGCCAATGCTAGCGCAGTCAAGCCTGTTGTTGTTATTATTATTATTTTCCATGTTTAATTTACTGAGTTACTTTTAAAATCAACATCAACAACTACACACAACAGAGCAACCTGGCAGCCAGAATGCTCTCAAAATCTTTCACTTTTACCGATGCAAATCTTGCGACCATGTTTGTTTCCAAACTGTAACAGTCACTTGCTAGCATGGGAGTTTTACATCTCTGATGTGTCTCTTTTCCAGTTTTTCGATGTCCGTTGGTGTGTTTTTCTCTTGTAAATATGCATGAAGAATATATACTAAAGTTTTGGTAGCCTTTCAGGTGTTCAGCGTGTCTTCAGTTTCAGTTTTTAGTTTATTTATTTAGTACTTAATTATAGCATAGCTAATCCTCGCAGTTGTACTGGATTAGCCCCGCCATCTCTCTTTCCCGGCTGACAAAGAAATGATAGTGCGCTTGCGCAGCAGAAAAGTTTTGTCGTTGGATATTTGCATGAGCTCTGACATGTGATGTCATGTTGTCTTGACAGCGTGCAGTATTGTAACAATATTGCACACTCATTCTCCATTGGGGAGAGTGGTGTAATACCTGTCAGATAAATGATATGATAGCTATATTGCATGCTATCAATAAACCCATGAGAAGGGAATAGAATACATGTTTTTATTCCATGGAAAAAGTGGCCCATATGTAGAATTCAGCAAACAGTTTATATTAGTGTGTGTTTATAGATAGATGTGTTTATAATAGCATATATTTATATCAGTGTTTATATTAATGTTTATTTTATATTACTTTTTTAACTACATTTCTATCATAGTGTGTTTATACAAGCACATATTTAGCCTATATTAAGTGTTTACATTAGTCTTTGCTATGTTAATGTGTTATATGAAGCATGTGTTTATACAGTGGTGCTTGAAAGTTTGTGAACCCTTTAGAATTTTCTATATTTCTGCATGAATATGATCTAATACATCATCAGATTTTCACACAAGTCCGAAAAGTAGATAAAGAGAACCCAGTTCAACAAATGAGACAAAAATATTATACTTGTTCATTTATTTATTGAGGAAAATGATCCAATATTGCATATCTGTGAGTGGCAAAAGTATGTGAACCTCTAGGATTAGCAGTTAATTTGAAGGTGAAATTAAAGTCAGGTGTTTTCAATCAATGGGATGACAATCAGGTGTGAGTGGGCACTCTGTTTTATTTAAAGAACAGAGATCTATCAAAGTTTGATCTTCAAAACACACATTTGTAGAAGTGTATCATGGCACGAACAAAGGAGATTTCTGAGGACCTCAGAAAAAGCGTTGTTGATCCTCATCAGGCTGGAAAAGCTTACAAAACCATCTCTAAAGAGTTTGGACTCCACCAATCCACAGTCAGACAGATTGTGTACAAATGGAGGAAATTCAAGACCATTGTTACCCTCCCCAGGAGTGGTAGACCAACAAAGATCACTCCAAGAGCAAGGCGTGTAATAGTCGGCGAGGTCACAAAGGACCCCAGGGTAACTTCTAAGCGACTGAAGACCTCTCTCACATTGGATAATGTTAAGGTTCATGAGTCCACCATCAGGAGAACACCGAATAACAATGGTGTGCATGGCAGGGTTGCAAGGAGAAAGCCACTGCTCTCCAAAAAGAACATTGTTGCTCGTCTGCAGTTTGCTAAAGATAACGTGGACAAGCCAGAAGACTATTGGAAAAATGTTTTGTGGACGGATGAGACCAACATAGAACTTTTTGGTTTAAATGAGAAGCGTTATATTTGGAGAAAGGAAAACACTGCATTCCAGCATAAGAATCTTATCCCGTCTGTGAAACGTGGTGGTGGTAGTATCATGTTTTGGGACGGTTTTGTTGTATCTGGGCCAGGACGGCTTGCCATCATTGATGGAACAGTGAATTCTGAATTATACCAGCGGATTCTAAAGGGAAATGTCAGGACATCTGTCCATGAACTGAATCTCAAGAGAAGGTGGGTCATGCAGCAAGACAACGACCCTAAACACACAAGTCGTTCTACTAAAAGACGGTTAAAAAAGAATAAAGTTAATGTTTTGGAATGGCCAAGTCAAAGTCCTGACCTTAATCCAAGACCTGAAGCGAACAGTTCATGTGAGGAAACCCACCAACATCCCAGAGTTGAAGCTGTTCTGTACGGAGGAACGAGCTAAAATTCCTCCAAGCCGGTGTGCAGGACCGATTAACAGTTACCGGAAACGTTTAGTTGCAGTTATTGCTGCACAAGTAGGTCACACCAGATACTGAAAGCAAAGGTTCACATACTTTTGCCACTCACAGATATGTCATATTGGATCATTTTCCTCAATAAATAAATGACCAAGTATAATATTTTTGTCTCATTTGTTGAACTGGGTTCTCTTTATCTACTTTTAGGATTTGTGTGAAAATCTGAAAATGTTTTAGGTAATATTTCTCCAGAAATATAGAAAATTCTAAAGGGTTCTCAAACTTTCAAGCACCACTGCTTAGTGTGTTAGATGACTGGGTTTTTATGCTGGTGTGTGTTTGCAGTGTGCATTTTTTGTGTCTATATTAGTACCTGTTTACATTAGTGGGTGTATTTGTCAGAGTATTTGGCAACAAAACACCATATACTTTTGCGTCGGTGTCTGTCATCGGGGTTTTTTTAATTATTATTTTTTCCAGTGATGAATAAATATCACTTATATTTAATTTTAAATGTCTGTATATAACTTTTGCCATTTGAATCAGAACTGCGTTTCGTCTGAATAACAAACACAGTGCATGGAAAAGCTGAAACCATTTTGCGTACTTTTAGACAGTGTGTGCTCGGTCTGTCAACTTCCAGTTTCTCTTCCAAGCACATTTTTGCCTAAAAATCATGACGGAGGAAATAATCCACTTCGTTCACATTCATTACACCTGCAGTTGAGCCCGTAACACGCCTCCTGGTGACGT
This sequence comes from Neoarius graeffei, assembly GCF_027579695.1. Classification (NCBI taxonomy): domain Eukaryota; kingdom Metazoa; phylum Chordata; class Actinopteri; order Siluriformes; family Ariidae; genus Neoarius; species Neoarius graeffei. The sequence continues at coordinate 13,858,765 of NC_083588.1, forward strand.
ATTGCAGAAACATCACCAGAAGAGACTAGAATATATTCAAAACTAGGCGGGTGTGTCACGCTGTGTGGTCACGTGACATGTCTGTCACTGATTGGCTGCATGAACCAACAACACTGGGCTCATTTCAGTTAGCCCACAGCCTCTCTTCATATCATATTCTGCGTGGGTTTGTACGACCACAAATAATCCTCTTGAAAATGTTTGTTAACCACAGATAAGATGATCTGGATGCCCAAAATATGAACCCTTATGTTGATTTTTCTTTTCCCATTGAAAGAAGGGAGGGGGGGCTTAGCCCTGCTAGCCCAATGATTCAAGCTGGCCCTGGTTGTGTGTATATATATATATATATATATATATATATATATATATATATATATATATATATATATATAAACTGGCCAAAGGAGGAGATAGAAGCCACAGATATCAAGACTAGAAAGCTCCTCACCATGCATGGAGGGTTCCACCCCAAGTCCAGCACCCTGAGACTATACACTAAGCGGAAAGAGGGAGGCCGAGGGCTAGTGAGCGTCAAGACCACGGTCCAGGATGAAACATCGAAAATCCGAGAATACATCAGAAAGATGGCCCCAAAGGATGAACTGCTAAGTGAATGTCTCAGGCAGCAGAACCCTGATGAGAGTGCAGAGGAGGAGGAGGAACAGACAACCTGGAGGGACAAACCCCTACATGGCATGTACCACCGTCAGATAGAGGAAGTGGCTGATATCAAGAAATCCTACCAGTGGCTGGATAATGCAGGACTGACAGACAGTACAGAGGCACTAATCATGGCAGCACAAGAACAGGCCATAAGCACAAGAGCCATAGAGGCCAGGATCTA